>NW_014570436.1:8408-15211 GCF_001313835.1 Polistes canadensis
AAATTTAGTTAGAAGGTCTTGAATTGTAAGRATAAATTTGTTACCAGCTTTTGTTTCTGGTAATGGTCCGACTATATCTATAGCTACCTTGTCGAACGCAGCTCCTGGCGTATCGGTGACAATCATTGGTTCCTTCGACTTTATTCTAGTCAATTTTTTATATTTGACAACTTTCACAGTTTCCAACGAACTCTTGAACATCCCTTTTCATGTTCTTCCAAAAATATTTATCGCGAATCCTGGCGTAAGTTTTAGTAACTCCCTTATGTCTACCGACAGGCGAAAAGTGGCATTCGACAAGTATTCCTTCTCGCTTTTCTGAAGAAGGAACTGTCACCTCTCCAGTACAAATTACAATTTTGCACGATTCTGAATCGAATGCTTTAGCCAATTTTGTTTGAACTTGTTGCCATTACACATTGTCAAAGTAAAAAGTTTTTGCTATGCTAACCGAGGTGAGACCCAATTYGCGTGTTACAGCGAGTAAAGACCCTAACGCTTCTATCAAAGTTTTGTACTTAATACTATTTGTATAATGTTCTTTTACCGGAATAGCAATTAAGTAAAACCTGCCAATATTAGTAACTYTAGCACGTGCTAAAGTCAAGTCTTTAAGTTTGGGCAAAAGTTYTGATTCGCTAAGAAGTTTTGCACCCGCGTCACACCGCGTGCCTTCTAGATCAGTGAAGATTACTACATTGTCTTTTCGTAAAATTAACGGATCTCTTGTTATACCCATATTCGACGTAAGCATTTGCGTGTGAGTATCAACGCGCGTATGCTGCGGGGAATGAAGAACATTATAATCACACGTACTCCCCGTGTCGGAGCACACGTTGCCTGTCCCCCCAGTATCAGTCAGAGCGCATAGCGATTCAGTCAGGTCGTTGACTTCCCCAGCTGTTTTGTCGAGGATGTTTGTATTGTCTACGTCAATTTCAATGTCACTGTCTTCGTCGTCGGTCTGATTGTCTTTAGTTTCAAACTGTATTAAGCGGTCCCCTRAGTCACYYGCACCCAYGGGCAAAACTTTGCTGACTTKCGATGGGTTCCTCGATAAGGCATCCGCATTTAAATTTGCAGAACCAGGTCGATAGACAATCTTGTAATTGTAATCTGCTAATTTGAGACTCCACTTTACGAGTCGTGAAGTGGGGTCYTTGACCGATTTTAGYYATACTAGAGGTCGATGATCGGTAACCAATGTAAACTCTCTACCATATAAATAGGGTCGGAAATAGTTTACCGCGTAAACTATTGTTAGAAGTTCCCGCTCAATTGTAGAGTAATTTACCTCCGCTTTGTTTAATATTCTAGAACAGTAAGAGATTGGTAAATCTTTGCCGATTGGACCCTAGCTTAAGACTGCATTGATTGCATATCCAGAAGCATCAGTGGTAACATTAAAAGGTAATTCGAAATTTGGAAAAGCTAAAATTGGCTCTTTACAAAGTGTGTCGCGCAATAAACGAAAGCTATCCTCCTGAGTTCGTCCCCATTTGAAAGGAACGTTCTTTTTTAATAAGTCTAAAAGTGGTTTCGATAATTTAGAAAAGGAAGGTATAAATCTCCTGTAATAGCTGGCAATACCCAAGAACTCTCTGATTGATTTAACGTTTTCCGGTCGAGGAAACTCTTCAACCGCTACCACTTTCCTTGGATCTGGCTTTACGCCATCTATACTTATTACATGGCCCCAATAGGCTACCTCCCGTCTCAAAAATTCGCATTTATCGGGCTGTAACAGTAGATTGGCCCCTCGTAGCCTTTGCGCGAGTTTTTCGAATTTCGACTCATGTTCGCTAAGCGATATAGAGTATAGGACTACGTCGTCTAGATATACAAACATTTCTTCGCCCTGCAACCCGGTTAAAACGTAGTCCATCAATCTTTGAAATGTTGCAGAAGCGTTCTTAAGACCAAATGGCATTCTAGTAAACTCGTAGTGGCCATATGGTGTTGAAAAAGCGGTTTTAGCTTGGTCCTTAGGATGCATTTTTATTTGGTGGAAACCCAATTTTAAGTCAAAAATGGAGAAGTATTTTGCTGCCCCCAACTGATCAAGTATTTCCGTTATATTAGGAATGGGGTAAGCATCACCCAAATTTTTTTCGTTTAAATTTTGGTAATTAATCATCATTCTCTACTTGGGGTTTCCTCCAGAATCAACTTTCTTTGGAACTATCCATAATGGAGAGTTATAAGGCGAAATGGATGGTTTTATTATACCATTTTCTAGTAGCTCGTATGTCTGACGTGAGATTTCCCTTTTGTGGACAGGTGAAAATCTGTACTGTTTGGTATGCACAGGAACGTTATCGTTCGTAATAATTTTGTGCCTTAGTATGTCCGTATCTCGGAGAGGTTCGCCCGGTAAATGGAAAATGTCTGCATTGTCTTCTATTAATTTGCAAACAGACCGTGCCTCTTCTAAATTTAGGTGATCGAGGCGGAGAAGTGCCTTGACAGATTCGGCTCGAGAGGATTAAAGGAAGGTTTGACCTCAAGAGTATTTAATTTAGGACACTCTTCTCCATTCTTTTCGGTGAAAATTGTAWGGATAAAGGATAGGATCTCGGACGAGTCAGGATCGGTGGTTTTGTTACCAGTATCAGATCCKGAATTTAGAAGAGTATCTTCACTAAAATCCGAAAGTTCAAACATATATTGCTTTGATGTAGTGTTTGTAGTCTTGAAAAATCCTTTACCGTTATTATTTTTTATTAAAGCTTCGCCAGCATAAATACCAGCTGGAAGCTGTAAGAGGGGCATGTATCCTTCTGAAATTTCTAAATTTTTAACGTAGCAGTAAGAAATTTTAGACGAACGTKACGGAATGCAAACACTTTCGCTTCTTGAAAAGGGTACAGACATATTCTTGAAATTCAAACATCCGAGAGTATTATCGATAATTGCGGATCTGGATCCCAAAAAATCCATCCCCAAGATACCGTCGAAGTGAATAGGGAAGTTTTCGTCGACTACATGAAATAAAACGTCTTCCTCGAATATGCGAATAATTAAAGTACCCAGTGTGCTCTGTTTTTCAAGAGTGATTCCCGTCAACTGTRGTAAGTCCGTCCCGTCAATTTTTGTTAAAGGTTTAATACAATTCTTTTTCAGTAAATTAACCTCAGCGCCAGTGTCAATCATAAGTGTCACGTKTCCAGTCAGTCGAGGTGAGAAACCTGTGACACAAGGAGACTCCTACCTTGGATTATATTTTACTTGTCTAATCCCGACGGTCGCGGTTACTGAGCTGGACTTTTCAGACGCTCTTTGGGAGGCGGGAAGCGACTGGCGTCTTTCGCCGCCTCCCCCCTCAAGTTTCCCGAATTCAAATTCTCGATTTTGTATCTAAGCTTCCTGCATTCGAGAATCAGGTGTCCAAAATTCTTACAATACTGGCATTTCTTTATTATAATTTTTCTCTTAAAAGGAGATTCGGATTTAGTAGAGGATTTAGGCTTGCTGGTAGATTTAGGCCCCGGTTTGGAAGAGAAAGGGTAACCTTTCTTCTGCCAAAAACTATCCTCCAAATGCCCGTCTTTTTTACAATAACCACAGTTTATTGATTTGTTAATTGGTTTAATATTAGCGATGAAATTTTCAGCCATTGAGATACCCATTTTACTATCTTCCTCCTTTATTTGCTTGTCTATTCTCAGAAGGCAGACTAAGATCTCGTCGAAATTACTATAATATTCGAATTTTAAGGCTGTTTTATAATCTCGAGGCAGGCCTCTAATAAGCGCATCTAATCCTTCTCTTTTGATTGCTAACTCGACCCTGCGTTCCACATGTACTGAGCTTTTCGTTGTCTCATCAAGGATTGACTGAGTGAGCTCCTTTATCCGACTGAAGTAATCGAGCATGTGTTCGCCCGGCCTCATAAACTCTGTTGCGAGTTGTCCCCTATAATAGTTTGATCCGCGTGAAGGCAAAAACGCGTCCTTWATTCTTTCTATAAGGCATTCTACTTTATTAATTCTAAGACCCTCAGTTACTAAATATGCATGACAACTAAGCTTAGAAAGTAGAAGCCTTGTTAGGGACGTTTCCATTTCGGCTAAAAAATTTGCCGGTAAAGATTCCAACGCGCGTCGTCACGCCCTAGTAAATTGCGTCACGGAAACGTTGTGTCCAACAAAATTTGGGACATGTTCTGTGAGTTCTCTTAATTTAAATGAAGATTGTGATAAATGGGGAAGAGGAGCGAATAGAGCCATAGTCCTCATTTCTCTGATTTCCCGCCCTAAATCTTTAATCTCTCTTTTTAATTCGGTTTCTCCTTTAGAAAGCGGTGTTATTGTTCTTCGTCTGAGAGCCGTATTTGGAGAAATAGGTCTAGAGGAACCAGGGGTAATAGGTTATGGAACGGGGGAGTCCACCGGAGGATTGGTCCGTTCAAAGCCCCGAAAACCGGATAAATCGGCCCCTAAAGATTTTCTCATTTCCTCCTCCTGCAACGCGAGTCTCCGTTCCCTTTTTTCSAWCTCGAGTTCGCGCYTATTAAGTTCCTCTTGTTTTTTAAAGTTCTYYTCCTGCGTTTTAGTGAGCATATCCCGAATATCATATATTTCCTCCATTCTCTTACGCATTACTGAGTCCATGTCGCCAAACATAGACGCCTGTTCTATAACAGCCTCCGAAGAGATTGGCGTATCTGGTCTAATTCTTCTCTGTTCTTGCGACATTTTTAGGCTTTGCCAAATTAGGTTAAAGGATAAAAGTTAAAGATTCCCGAAATGCAGAGATAAAGTTTGAAAAAGAGGTAAAGGTTACCGAAATTTCGATAATTTAACCTATCAAAAATCCTGAATCGCTAATTCCCAGTGTGAACTAATCAAACGAACAAGCAAAGGTCCCCTTTTGGTATCCCACCGCTGCCACCAGTTTTAAGTTCCTGTAACGTCCCAGAAGGGGCTGTCAATAGGAGTAAAAACAAATTTAATTCTTTTGTTCTCCTGGTCAATCTTATCCAAATTTTACCCGGTTTAGGAAGAGTGTTCTGTTTTGAGTCAATCCGTAAAGCCGGACTTTACTCGGGATCCGGGCAAAAGGAGCCTTAATCCCAAAATAAGTAGAATATTTAACTTACCTGGGTGCTGCCGTTGTTTGAAAGATGTTAAAGATGATTGATAGATGTTTATTCCGCCAGTGATTTGGATAGGATTCTGGCCAACAGGAGTTTTAATCCCAATTCACAACACAAGATATTTGGTAAAACAAAGTATATTCTAAACAATAGTTGATATTCGAGTGTATACACTTAGTTTAAAAAATATATGATCACAATATAAAAAAGAAAACGACGTTTCACAGAACAATGTAAACTGAACGTAGTATTATWAAKAAAGTCACAAAGCAACGTAAACTAAACGCAGTATTATAAAGTATTATAAAGATAAGAGAAAAAACTCTTATAACATAACAATTGTAAAAATTAATGAATTAAGTAAATTATTAACTATTAGTTAATAATTTAAAATAATTATTGAATAAGTCTGTCTTCCAAGTAACCGAATAACGTATAATGAAGACTTATCTTGAAAAAGACTTGTCTTATAAGAGAAGTGGTCGAATTAGAAGAGAGACTTCAAGTTAAAATGTATAAGTACAAAATATTTAAGAGTTAGACTTTAAGAGAAGAGTTTATGTGTTMTATGTATAAGAGTTGTCGGTGGACTGACAAAAAAGGAGTCTCTAAGCTCCCCATGTCGAGTCCCGAACGGTTAAGTGGGAGGCACCCCCACCCGCGCTAAGTGCCTTCCACCTACCACTAACCATAACCAACTCGTGAGAAAGGAATTTGCTGACCTTTTAGTTTTGCACGTGTGAATAAATATTAGTTACCATCAAGCGCTAAACCGCTGCGTCAGCTGGGAATGGAATTTGCTTTAGAAAAATATCAGTTACTATCATGCGCGAATTCTCCGAAGGGAGGATGGTGTCAAGTTACTATCAGAAAGAGATTCTCGGAACTGCACGTGCGTCTTATAATTGAGCCAACCGATTTCTTTTCAATGCACGTGTGCCTTTATCAGGACTGTGGATTTTTATGTGCAAGCTAACATTATTACTTTGAATAAATGTTATTAATTATTTGTTTTAATTATTAACAATAATTGTCAAAGCTTATTCTTGAATAAAGGAGAAATAAGATTTATTATATTGATATTTGCAGTAATTATTTAAATAAAGACAAGTGCCGAATGTAATTAATGTTAATAGTATTAATGATATATTAACCAAATGTTGAACAATAAGTGTTGGTAATATAGGAGCACGAAGTCGGTAATAGCGACTTCCCAAAGACAATTTAACGATTTCAGTTGTCGGTGAGGCAGATTTCCTTATGAATGACAATCGACATACGTTCCATTATTATTGTATGTCGCCTAAAATAATAATCATTAATGGTCGTTCATAAGAGTGCCCAATACAAATAGAACTTACAGTAAACATAATATGAGATGAATTATTTTACGATTATTTGTTATACAATGGAAAATTATTTTAGTAATCGAGTAGATATAATATAACGTGAATTATTCTACGGTTATTTGTTATAAAATGGTAAATTATTTTAGTAATCGTATCGCAACCATGCGCAAATGCAAATAGAAATATGTAAGAAACAAAATTTTAAAAATTTTGGTAAATATTACGGGAGGACAAATCACAATCATTAGGTTTTACGTTTAGTATACTAAAGCGTCACTAGGACGTGACAACGTAAAGTAACCAAACAAAGTTGTAATAAAATGATTTTTTCTCTTTCTTTGACTGCAGTTGTTGAA
>NW_014570437.1:0-1568 GCF_001313835.1 Polistes canadensis
CAAAGCAAATCCGACGTTTCCACCTTGACGCATCCCATAGCGACCCTGACGTTCTAACCCTTACGCATCCCTAAAGCAACCCTGACGATCTAACCCTGACGCGTCCCTAAAGCAACCCTGACGTTCCAACCCTAAAGCATCCCTAAAGCAAATCCAACGATCGAAATCTACAGCAACCCCAACGTTACAAACCTGATGCATCCCTAAAGCTACCCTGGCGTTCCAACCCTGACGCATTCCTAAAGCAACCCCGACGTTTCAACACTGACGCATCCTTAAAGAATCCCCGACGTTCTTACCCTTGCGCATCCCTAAAGCAACCCCGATGTTCCAACCTTGTCGCATCCCAAAAACCACACCGACGTACCAACCCTTACGCATCCTCAAAGCAACTCCGACGTTCCAACCTGACGAATCCCTAAAGCAACTCCGACGTTCCAACCTGACGAATCCGTAAAGCAACCTTCACGTTCCAAACCTGACGCATCCCCAAAGCAACCCTGACGTTCCCACCCTGACGCATTCTAAAAGCAACACCTACGTTCCAACCGTAAAGCAACCCCGACATTTCAACCCTGACGCATCGCTAAAGCAACCCCGACGTTCCTACCCTGATGCATCCCTAAAGCAACCCCGCTGTTTTAACCTTAGAGCAACTTAGACGTTCCAATCCTGACGCATCCCTAAAGCAATCCTGACGTTCCAACCCTGACGCATTCCTAAAGCAACCCCGACGTTACAACGCTGACGCATCCTTAAAGAATCCCCGACGTTCTTACCCTGACGCATCCCTAAAGCGACCCTGACGCTCCAACACTGACTCATCCACAAAGCAACCCCGACATTCCAACCGTGACGTATCCCAAAAGCAACACCTACTTTCCAATCCTAAAGCTACCCCGTSRCTCCAACCCTGACGCATCCCTAAAGCAACCATGACGTTCCCACCCTTACGCATCGCTAAAGCAACTCCAACGTTTCAACCCTGACGCATCCCCAAAGCAATCTTGACGTTCCAACCCTGATACATCCTCAAAGCGACCTCGACGTTCCAACCCTAACGCATCCATAAAGCAACCCCGACGACCCAATCCTTAGGCAAATTCGACTTTCCAACCCTGACGCACCCCCAAAGCAACCCTTACGTTCCAACCCTGACGCATCCCCAAAGTTTCCCTGAAAATCTAACCCTGACGCATCCCCAAAGCATCCCCAAAGTTCAAACCCTGACGCATCCCAAAAGCAACCCTGACGTTCTAACCCTGACGTATCCCTGAAGCAACCTTGACGTTCAAACCATAAAGCAACCCTGACGTTCCCACTGTGACGCATCCCTAAAACAACACCGACGTTCCAACCCTGACGAATCCCCAAAGCCACCCCGACAATCCAACTTTGACGCATCACCAAAGCAACCTTGACGTTCAAACCCAAATGCGACCCCAAAGCAACCCCGACGTACTAACCCTGACACATCCGTAAAGCAACCCTGACGCGTCCCTAAAGCAACCTTGACGTTCCAACCATAAGGCAACCCTGACGTTTCCACCCTGACGTATCCCTAAAGC
>NW_014570437.1:2784-4145 GCF_001313835.1 Polistes canadensis
CTGACGCATCCCTAAAGAAAGCCGGACGTTCCCACCCTGACGCATACCTAAAGCAACCCTGACGTTCCAACCCTGACGCATCCCTAAAGCAACCCTGACGTTCCAACCCTGACGCATCCCTAAAGCAACCCTGACGTTCCAACACTGACGCATCTCTAAAACTACCCCGACGTTCCCTCCCAGACGAATCCCTAAAGCAATCCCGACGTTCCAACACTGACGCATACAAAAAGCGACTCCGACGTACCAAACCTGACGCATCTTTAAAGCGACCCCGACGTTCAATCGTTGACGCATCCCCAAAGCAACCCTGACATTCCAACCCTGATGCATCCCTAAAGCAACACCGACGTTCCAACCCTAAAGTAACCCCGACGTTCCAAGCCTAACGCATCCCAAACCAACCCCGACGTTCCAACCCTGACGAATCTATAGAGCAACCCCGACGTTCCAACTCTAAAGCAACCCCGACGTTCCTACCCTGTCGCATCTCTAAAGCAACCCTGACGTTCAAACCCTGACGCAACCTTAAAGCGACTTTGGCGTTCAACCCCTGACGCATCCCTAAAGCAACACTGACGTTCCAACCCTTACGCATCCCTAAAGCAACACCGACGTTCCAACCCTGACGCATCCTTAAAGCAACCCTGACAATCCAACTTTGACGAATCACCAAAGCAACCCCGACGTTTTAACCCTGACGCATCCCTAAAGCAACCCAGACGTTCTAACCCTGACGCATGTCCAAAGCATCCTTGACGTTCCAACCTTAAGGCAACCCTGACGTATCCTTAAAGCAACCCTGACGTTCCAACCCTGACGCCTTTGTAAAGCATACCCAAAACTCCCAATCTAAAGYAACCTCGACGTTCCAACCCTGACGCATCCCTAAGGCAACTCTGACGTTCCAACCCTGACGCATCCCTAAAGCAACCCCGACGTTACAACAATGACGCTTCCTTAAGGCAACCCCGATGTTCTAACACTGACGCATCCCTAAAGCAACCCCGACGTTCAAACCCTGATGCATTCTTAACGCAACCTTGACGTTCTAACCCTGACGCATCTCCAAGGCCACGTAACCGTTCCAACCCTGACGCATCCTCGAAGCGACCTTGACGCTCTAACCCGTACACATCCCTAAAGCAACCCTGACATTCTAACCCTGACGCATTCTAAAAGCAACACCTACGTTCCAACCCTAAAGCAACCCCGACGTTCAATCGTTTACGCATCCCCAAAGCAACCCCGACGTTCCAACCTTGACGCATCCCTAAAGCAACACCGACGTTCCAACCCTAAAGTAAACCTGACGTTCCAACCCTGACGCATCCCCAAAGCAACCCCGACGTTCCAACCCT
>NW_014570437.1:4449-5124 GCF_001313835.1 Polistes canadensis
ATCCCTAAAGCAACCCTGACAATCCCACTTTGACGCATCACCAAAGCAACCACGACGTTTTAAACCCGACGCATCCCTAAAGCAACCCTGACGTTCTAACCCTGACGCATGTCTAAAGCATCCTTGACTTTCCAACTATAAGGCAACTCTGACGTATCCTTTAAGCAACCCTGACGTTCCAACCATGACGCATTTGTAAAGCATACCCAAAACTCCAAATCTAAAGCAACCCTGACGTTCCAACCGTGACGCATTTCTAAGGCAACTCTGACGTTTCAACCGTGACGCATCCCTAAAGCAACCCCGACGTTACCACAATGACGCTTCTTTAAAGCAACCCCGACGTTCTAACTCTGACGCATCCCTAAAGCAACCCCGACGTTCAAACCCTGATGGGTTCTTAACACAACCTTGACGTTCTAACACTGACCCATCTCCAAGGCCACCCAACCGTTCGAACCCTGACGCATCCCTGAAGCGACCTTGACGCTCCAACCCTGACACATCCCTAAAGCAACCCCGACATTCTAACCCTTACGCATTCTAAAAGCAACACCAACGTTCCAACCCTAAAGCAACCCCGACGTTAAATGGTTTATGCATCCCCAAAGCAACCTTGACGTTTCTACCCTGACGCATCTCTAAAGCAACACCGACGTTCCAACCCTAAAGCAA
>NW_014570437.1:6289-9162 GCF_001313835.1 Polistes canadensis
TCAGCAATAGCTGCCCTAACCCGCACCCCTGTCTCCCCACTAACTCCTATCAACCCGATCTCCTCCTCCTTCCATGCGGCAATCGCCCCCATCCTGGCAAAAGCGCCCAGTGCCGCCCTAATATTTGGAGGGACAGGTCCCTCCGCCTCCTTAAGGGTCACATACACCTCCGCCAATCGTGGTGCCAGATGATCGAGGTGAATAATCCCCGCGACAATCATTGCCGAATGAAAGGAAACCGTCCTATAGGCGCAACACACCCTGATCGCCACCTTTCTCTGCAAGGCCCGAACAGCCCGCCTGATATTCTGATCCTCCACAATAGAGCGCCACCACACCGGAGCACCATAGAGGAGCACGGAGTGGATCACGCTGCTGTAGAGACGCCGCTTCTTCTCCTTCGGCTCGTGGAGGTTCAGAAGGATCCTCCCAATAGACCAAAGGATCCCTTCCACTTTCGGGATTATGGCCTGGAAGTGGGGCCTAAATGACATACCTGAATCTAACACTATGCCCAGGTATTTTACACTAGGCTTCACTGCAATACAAACCCCCCTTTATCTAATCACAGGGGGGGACTCTGACGCATCCCTAAAGCAACCCCGACGTTCCAACCCTGACGCTTCCCTAAAGCAACCCCGACGTACCAACCCTGACGCATCCGTAAAGCAACCCTGACGCGTCCCTAAAGCAACCTTGACGTTCCAACCATAAGGCAACCCTGACGTTTCCACCCTGACGTATCCCTAAAGCAWCCCTGACGTTCCAAACCTGACGGATCCATAAAGCAAACCCGACGTTCAAAATCTAAAGCAACAACCGATGTTCTAACCCTGACGCATTCCTAAAACAACCCTGACGTTTCAACCCTGACGCATTCCTAAAACAACCCCGACGTTACAACACTGACTCATCACTGAAGCAACCCCGACGTTCCGAAATTGACGCATCCCCAAAGTATCCCCGACGTTCCAACCCTAAAGCAACCCTGACGTTCCAACCCTTACGCATCCCTAAAGCAACCTAGGCGTTCCTCCCCTGACGCATACCTAATGCAACCCCGACCTTTTAATCCTAAAGCTACCCTAAAGTTCCAAACCTGATGCATCCTAAAATCAACCCCGACGTTCCAACCCTGACGCATCCTCAAAGCAACTCCGACGTTCCAACTTTGACGCGTCCCTAAAACTACCTAGAAGTTCCTACCCTTACGAATCCCCAAAGCAACCCTGACGTTCCAACTCTAAAGACACTCCGACGTTCAAACCTGACGAATCCCTAAACAACCTTGACGTTCCAACTCTGACGCATCCCCAAAGCAACCCTGACGTTCCAACCCTGACGCATCCCTAAAGCATCCCCGACGTTTCCACACTAAAGCGACCTCCACGTTTCAACCCTGACACATCCCTAAAGCTATTCTGACATTCTAACTCTGACGCATTCCTAAAGCAATCCTGGATTTCCAACCCTAAAGCAACCCCGACATTCCAACCCTGACACATCCCTAAAGCAACCATGACGTTTCAACCCTGTCTCATCCCCAAAGAAACCCCGACGTACCCACCCTGACACATCACTAAAGCAAACCCTGACGTTAGAACCCTGACGCATCCCTAGAACAAACTGGACGTTCCCACCCTGACGCATCCCTAAAGCAACCCCAACATTTAAACCCTAACGCATCCATAAAGCATCCACGACATTCAAACCCTGACGCATCCCTAAAGTAATATCGACGTTCCAAACCAGACGCATTCTCAAAGCAACCCTGACGTTCAAACTCTGACGCATCCCTAAAGAAACCCGGACGTTCAATCCCTGACGCATACCTAAAGCAACCCTGACGTTCCTACCCTGACGCATCCCTAAAGCAACGCTGACGTTCCAACCCTGACGCATCTCTAAAACTACCCCGACGTTCCCACCTAGACGAATCCCTAAAGCAATCCCGACGTTCCAACACTGACGCATACAAAAAGCGACCCTGACGTACCAAACCTGACGCATCTTTAAAGCGACCTCGACGTTCAATCGTTGACGCATCCCCAAAGCAACCCCGACATTCCAACCCTGATGCATCCCTAAAGCAACACCGACGTTTCAACCCTAAAGTAACCCCGACGTTCCAACCCTGACGCATCCCAAACCAACCCCAACGTTCCAACCCTTACGAATCTATAGAGCAACCCCGACGTTCCAACTCTAAAGCCACCCTGACGTTCCCACCCTGTCGCATCTCTAAACCAACCCTGACGTTCAAACCCTGACGCAACCCTGACGCAACCCTGACGCAACCCTGACGCATCCCTAAGTATACCCCTACGTTTTAAACCTAAGGCAACCCCGACGTTCTAACCCTAACGCTTCCCTAAAGCAACTTTGACGTTCCAACACTGACGCATCCCTAAAGCAACACTGACGTTCCAACCGTCACGCATCCCTAAAGCAACACCGACGTTCCAACTCTGACGCATCCCTAAAGCAACCATGACAATCCAACTTTGACGCATAACCAAAGCAACCCCAACGTTCAAACCCTGACGCAACCTTAAAGCAACTTTGGCGTTCCAGCCCTAACGCCTCCCTAAAGCAACACTGACGTACCAACCCTTACGCATCCCTAAAGCAACACCGACGTTCCAACCCTGACGCATCCCTAAAGCAACCCTGACAATCCAACTTTGACGCATCACCAAAGCAACCCCGACGTTTTAACCCTGACGCATCCCTAAAGCAACCCAGACCTTCTAACCCTGACGCATGTCCAAAGCATCCTTGACGTTCCAACCATAAGACAACCCTGACGTATCCTTAAAGCAACCCTGACGTTCCAACCCTGACGCATTTGTAAAGCATACCCAAAACTCCCA
>NW_014570437.1:10264-12286 GCF_001313835.1 Polistes canadensis
AAAGCAACCCCGACGTTCCAACCCTGACGCATCCCTAAAGCAACCCTGACGTTCCAACCCTGACGCATTTGTAAAGCATACCCAAAACTCCAAATCTAAAGAAACCCCGACGTTCCTACCCTGACGCATCCCTAAGGCAACTATGACGTTCCAACTCTGACGCATCCCCATAGCAACCCTTACGTTTCAACCCTGACGCATCCCTAAAGCCTCCCTTACGTTTTAAACCTGTCTTATCCCCAAAGCAACCTGGACGTTCCAAACCTGACGTACCTCTATAGCCACCCCGACGTTACAACTCTAAAGCAACCCCGACGTTCTAATCCTGACGCATCTCTAAAGCATCCCCGACGTTCCTGCACTGTCGCAACCCTGAAGCAACCCTGACGCAACCCTGACGCAACCCTGACGCAACCCTGGCGCCACCCTGACGCAACCCTAAAGCATCCCCGACGTTCCTGCACTGTCGCATCCTTAGAGCAACCCTGACCTTCCAACCTTGACGCATCCCCAAAGTAATATCGACGTTCAAAACCAGACGAATTCCCAAAGCAACCCTTACGTTCTAACCCTTACGCATCATAAAGCAACTCCGACGATTCCACCTTGACGCATCCTAAAGCGACCCTGACGGTCTAACTCTGACGCATCCCTAAAACAACCCTGACGTTCTAACCCTGACGCGTCCCTAAAGCAACCTTGACATTCCAACTATAAGGCAACCCTGACGTTTCAAAACAAACGTATCCCTAAAGCAACCCTTACGTTCCAAACCTGACGAATCCATAAAGCAAACCCGACGTTCAAAATCTAAAGCCGCAACCGATGTTCAAACCCTGACGCATCCCCAAAGCGACCCTGACGCTCCAGCCCTGACACATCCCCAAAGCAACCCCGACATTCCAACCCTGACGCATCCCAAAAGCAACACCTACTTTCCAATCCTAAAGCTACCCCGTGACTCCAACCCTGACGCATCCCTAAAGCAACCATGACGTTCCCACCCTTACGCATCGCTAAAGCAACTCCRACGTTTCAACCCTGACGCATCCCCAAAGCAATCTTGACGTTCCAACCATGATGCATCCTCAAAGCGACCTCGACGTTCCAACCCTAACGCATCCCTAAAGCAACCCCGACGACCCAATCCTTAGGCAAATTCGACATTTTAACCCTGACGCATCCCCAAAGCAACTATGACGTTCCAACACAGACGAATCCATAAAGCAACAACGACGTTCGAATCTTGACGCATCCCTAAAGCAACCCTGACGTTCTAACCCTGACGCATCCTCAAAGCACTCTCGACGTTCAAGCCCTGACGCATCCCTAAAGCAACTTTTACGTTCCCACTCTGACGAACCCCCAAAGCGACCCCGACGTTACAACCCTGGTGCATCCTTAAAGAAACCCTGACGTTCAAACCCTGACGCATTCCTAAAGCCACCCCAACGTTCCAGCACTGACGCATCCCAAAAGCAACCTAGACGGTCCGATCCTGACGCATCACTAAAGCAAGTTCGATTTTCCAACCCTGACGCATACCTAAAGCAACCCCTTTCGTTCCAACCCTGACGCATACCTAAAGCAACCCTGACGTTCAAACCCTGACGCATACCTAAAGAAACCTTGTCGTTCAAACCCTGACGCATCCCTAAAGCAACCCTAAATTGCCCACCCTGAGGCATCCTTAAAGCAACCCTGACGTTCAAGCAATGACGCATCCCTAAATTAACCCCTACGTTCTAACCCTAAAACAACCTCTACGTTCTAACCCTGACGCTTTCCTCAAGCAATCCCGACGTTCCTTCCGTGACACATCCCTAAATAAACACCGACGAATCAACCCTAAAACAACCCCGACGTCCCAACTCTGACGCATCCCTAAACCAAACCCGACGTTCCATCTACTACGCATCCCCAAAGCAACCTTGACGTTTTCACTCTAACGCATCCCAAAAGCAACCCAGACGTACCAACCCTGACGCACCCCCAAAGCAAACCTGACGCAAACCTGACGCA
>NW_014570437.1:14146-15429 GCF_001313835.1 Polistes canadensis
ATAATAATAATCGGTTCGACAAGTAACTTTTAATTATATTTACAATATACGTGGGAAGACCTTTTTCATCTAACGCCCTGAAAATGGTCTCCCACGGAAGCGAATTGAAAGCATTGCTAATATCTAACGAGGTTAATATTACAACACCTTCACTATTTACACACTCCTTTACTATGTTTTTTACCGCCGTGATGGCACTTACTGTAGAACGTCCAACTCTAAATCCATATTGTGCCTGTGATAGTAGACCCTCTGTCTCCAAGCACCTATTCATTCTCGTTACTATTAAACTTTCAAATAATTTTCCGATCTCGTCTAACAGACAGATCGGTCTATATGAGCCAGGCAGGTCGGGTTGAGCATCATGCTTCTTCTTTATCAGGACCAGCCTAGCCCTCTTCCAGGCTTTTGGAAAATTGCTGGTCCTGAAACATTCCGTGATGAACTCCGCGAGACCAACCCCACAGTGTACCGCTGCTGCCCTTACTACCATGCCCGGGACTCCATCCGGTCCCGGAGCCTTTCCACCAGTGATCGTTTTTGCCGCAGCCAGCACTTCTTCCATTGTTACAGCCATACCATCTATCTGTACACCATGCATGCCTCGAGCACTGTCCCGTTCCACTTGGGGAAATAGCCCCTCCAACACTCGGTCCAGCACATGTCGTTCCAACACCTCCGTCAGGGGTGGTGAGTAAGGCCTCAACTTCCCCATGACCAGGCGGTATGGTCTGCCCCATGGGTCTGCCTCCAATGTCCCTACAAATTCCCTCCAAGCAATAGCTTTTGCATTTTTTATGGCCCTCTTTAACTTTTTCCTGGTCTTTTTACAGACCTCCAGACACATCTCTATTCTTATTAGACTTCCTCTGCGTCTGGCCTTCAGGAAGCGCCTCCTAGCCGCAGTCGCTTCCGCTCTAATAGCAGATAATTCCTGTGACCACCAGCACACCTTCCTTCTCCTGTCTTTTATGTTTTTCACTCTTGGCAGTGCCATGTCACACGCGTTTATAATCATTTTTTGTAWATATTTAAAAGATGTTCGCGCACTACACTCATTTCTAATCCAATCACTCGATATAAAAGCAGCTGCGAGCATGTTCTCATTCGCAACCCTCACATTCCACCGTGGAAAAGTCTTGATAGGTAGGCTCAAGCTTCGGACCCCTGTAGTCTCATGACAATATTTATATATAACATACCCATGGTCCGAAAGGGACTCTGCCTCATCTACCCTCCATTCCGATAAGCGGATACTGGCAACTGATGAGCCCCACGTGAGG
>NW_014570438.1:0-795 GCF_001313835.1 Polistes canadensis
TGTTACCATCTTCTAATAAACCTTGTTACACCCACACTCTACCAGAAATTAACATAATACAGTCCACTAGCCTCTCTCGCCTATCTCCTTGTATTCTTTTAGCGCATCTCTTTTAAACCTTCTAATTTCCTATTCCTTGAATCCTCGAACACGGTGTAATAATATGATTTTTTTTTTTGTGGCACTGCAGTTGTTGAAATGTGAATGATATTTGCTTTATTTTATCAGAAAAAACACTATTTATTTGTTAGTATACGCTTTAAAACTTGAAAGTAAACGTTTAATATCTTCTGTTAAATAGCACATATATATAAATTTTGTAGTTTTTAACTAAGATTCAATTCACAAAGTAGCGAAAATTTGTTCTACATATATTCACAAGTTGTTAGCGAAGGTAAAAGTGTGCTATTAAAAACTAAACAGGATAGCTGTTTAGTTGACTACAACCGAATTTCATCAAAAAAATGTTGAATTCTACACGTATCGTAACCAGAAAACGGGGTAATAAAATGATTTTTTCTCTTTTTTTAGACTGCAGTGGTTAAATTGTAAATGATAATTGCTGGCCTTTTTAGGATTTTACAATTTTTATTTGTAACTATACGCTTTAAAGCTTGAAAGAAATGTATTTATAGTTTCTTTTAAATAGCACTTTTTTATATATTTTGTAGTTTTTACCTACGATTCAATTTACAAAGTAGCGTAAATTTATATTAAATATAATAAAAGAATTGTTAGCGAAGGTAAAAATGTGCTAATAGAAACTAAACAGAATAGATGTTTAGTTGACTACAA
>NW_014570438.1:913-2429 GCF_001313835.1 Polistes canadensis
ATTTCTACACGTATCGTAACCAGAAAACGGGGTAATAAAATGATTTTTCCTCTTTTTTTGGACTGCAGTGGTTGAATTATACATGATAATTGCTGGACTTTATAGGATCTTACACTTTTTATTTGTAAGTATACGCTTTAAAGCTTGAAAGAAAAGTTTTCATAGTTTCTCTTAAATAGCACTTCTATATAAATTTTGTAGTTTTTACATCCGATTCAATTCACAAAGTAGCGAAAATTTATTTTCAATATATTTAAAAATTGTTACTAAAGGTAAAAGTGTGATATTAGAAACTAAACCGAATAGCTGTTTAGTTAACTACAACTGAATTTCGTCAAAAAAGAATTAAATTCTACACGTAAGGTAACCAGAAAGCGGTGTAATAAAATGGTTTTTTCTCTTTTTTTGGACTGCAGTTGTTGAAAAGTAAATAATATGTGCCTAATTTTATTAGAAATAAAACTATTTATTTGTTAGTATACGCTTTAAAACTTGAAAGTAAACGTTTCATATTTTCTGTCAAATAGCACACAAATATATATTTTGTAGTTTTTAACTACGATTCATTTCACAAAGTAGCGAAAATTTATTTTAAATGTATTCAAAAATTGTTAGCGATGGTAAAAGTGTGCTATTAGAAACTAAATAGAATAGCTGTTTAGTTGACTACAATAGAATTTCGTTAAAAAAGAATTGAATTCTACACGTATCGTAACCAGAAAACGGGGTAATAAAATGATTTTTATTCTTTTTTTAGACGGCAGTGGTTAAAATGTAAATAATAATTGCTGGACTTTTTAGGATTTTACACTTTTTATTTGTAAGTATACGCTTTAAAGCCTGAAAGAAATGTATTTATAATTTCTCTTAAATAGCACTTTTATATATATTTTGTAGTTTTTACCTACGATTCAATTTACAAAATAGCGTAAATTTAAATTAAATATATTAAAAGAATTGTTAGCGAAGGTAAAAATGTGCTATTGGAAACTAAACAGAATCGATATTTAGTGGACTACAACCGAATTACGTCAAAATTGAATTAAATTCTACACGTAACGTAACTAGAAAGCGGTGTTATAAAATGATTTTTTCTCTTTTTTTGGACTGCAGTTGTTGAAATGTAAATTATATTTGCTGGATTTTATTGGAAATAAAACTTTTAATTTGTTAGTATACGCTTTAAATTTTAAAAGTAAACATTTCATATCTTCTGTTAAATAGTACATATATATAAATTTTGTAGTTTTTAACTACGATTCAATTCACAAAGTAGCGAAAATCTATTTAACATATATTTAGAAAATGTTAGCGGAGGTAAATATGTGCTATTAAAAACTAAACTGAATAGATGTTTAGTTTACTACAACCTAATTTCGTCAAAAAAGAATTGAATTCTACACGTATCGTAACCAGAAACGGTGTAAGAATATGATTTTTTCTCCTTTTTTGGACTGCAGTGGTTGAACTGTAAATTATAATTGCTGGACTTTTTCGGATATTACACTTCTAATTT
>NW_014570438.1:3266-6642 GCF_001313835.1 Polistes canadensis
TTGTAGTTTTTAACTACGATTTAATTCACAAAGTAGCGAAAATTTATTTTTATTATATTCAAAAATTGTTAGCGAAGGTAAAAATGTGCTAATAGAATCTAAACAGAATAGATGTTTAGTTGACTACAACCGAATTTCGTCAAAAAAGAAATGAATTCTACACGTATCGTCCCCAAAAAATAAGGTAATAAAATGATTTTTTTTCTTTTTTTGGACTGCAGTGGTTAATCTGTAAATGATAATTGCTTTACTTTTTCGGAGTTTACACTTTTTATTTGTAAGTATACGCTTTAAAGCTTAAAAGAAAAGGTTTATTAGTTTAGCTTTAGTAGCATTTTTATATAAATTTTGTAGTTTTTACCTACAATTCAATTCACAAAGTGGCGAAAATTTCTTTTCAATATAATACAAAATTGCTAGCGAAGGTAAAAATGTGCTATTAGAAACTTAACAGAACAGATGTTTAGTTGTCTACAACCGAATTTCGTCAAAAGAATTGAACTCTACACGTGACGTAATCAGAAAAAGTTGCAATAAAATGAATTTTTACGTTTTCTTATACTGCAGTTGATAAAATATAAAAAAAATATGCTGAATTTTACCGGACTAAAAATTTTTATTTGTTAGTATACGCTTTAAAACTTGAAAGTAAACGTTTTATAGCTTCTGTTAAATAGCACTGTTATATAAATTTTGTAGTTTTCAACTACGTTTCAATTTACAAAGTAGCGAAAAATTATTTTAAATTTATTAAAAAATTGTTAGCGAAGGTAAAAATGTGCTATTAGAAACTAAACAGAATAGATGTTTAGTTGACTACAACCGAATATCGTCAAAAAAAATTGAATTCTACACATAACGTAACCAGAATACGGTGTAATAATATGATTTATTCCCTTTTTCTTGACTTTTAGTAGTCCAATTAGAAATGAGGTTTGCTAAATTTTTTCAAACTTAACACTTTTTTTTGTAAGTATAGGCTTTAAAGCTTATAAGAAAAGGTTTCATAGCTTCTCTTAAATAGACCTTATATATAAATTTTGTAGTTTTTAACTATGATTCAATTTACAAAGTAGCGAAAATCAATTTTCAATATATTTAGAAAATGTTAGCGGAGGTAAATGTGTGCTATTAAAAACTAAACTGAATAGATGTTTAGTTTACTACAACCGAAATTCGCCAAAAAAGAACTGAATTCTACACCAAACGTAATCAGAAAAAGTTGCAATAAAATGAATTTTCCCCTTTTTTTATACTGCAGTTGTTAAAATGTAAATTATATTTATTGGATTTTATTGGAAATAAAACTTTTTATTTGTTAGTATACGCTTTAAAACTTGAAAGTAAACGTTTCATAGCTTCTGATAAATATTACTTTTACATAAATTTTGTAGTTTTCAACTATAAATCAATTTACAAAGTAGCGAAAAATTTTTTAAATATATTTAAAAAGTGTTAGCGAAGGAGAAAATGTGCTATTAAAAACTAAACAGAATAGATGTTTAGTTGACTACGACCTAATTTCGTCAAAAAAGAATTGAATTCTACACGTAACGTAACCAGAATACAGTGCAATAAAATTATATATCCTCTTTTTCTTGACTTTTAGTGGTCCAAATATAAATGATGTTTGCTAAATTTTTTCGAACTTAACACTTTTTTTAGTAAGTACAGGCTTTAAAGCTTAAAAAAAAAGGTTTAATAGCTTCTCTTAAATATCACTTTTATATAGTTTTTGTAGTTTTTACTTACGATTCAATTCACAAAGTAGCGAAAATTTCTTTTAAATATATTAAAAAATTGTTAGCGAAGGTAAAAGTGTGATATTAGAAACTAAACAGAATAGAAGTTAAGTTGACTAAAACCGAATTTCGTCAAAAAAGAATTAAATTCTTCACGTAATGTAACCAGAAAGCGGGGGAATAAAATGATTTTTTCTCTTTTTTTAGACTACTGTAGTCTAAATATAATTGATGTTTGCTAAATTTTTTTAGAACTTAACACTTTTTTTTGTAAGTATAGGCTTTAAAGCTTAAAAGAAAAGGTTTCATAGCTTCTCCTAAATAGCACTTTTATATAAATTTTGTAGTTTTTACTTACGATTTAATTCACAAAGTAGCGAAAATAACTTTTAAATATATTAAAAAATTGTTAGCAAAGGTAATAGTGTGATATTAGAAACTAAACCGAATAGATGTTTAGTTCACTACAACAGAATTTCGTCAAAGAAGAATTAAATTCTTCACATAACGTAACCAGAAATAGTTGTAGTAAAATAAATTTTTTCATTTTTTTTGACTGCATTTGATAAAATATAAAAAAAATTTGCTGGATTTTATCGGACTAGACACTGTTTATTTGTTAGTATACGCTTTAAAACTTAAAAGTAAACTTTACATATCTTCTGTTAAATAGCACATATATATAATTTTATAGGTTTTATTAACGATTTATTCAAGAATTATGTGAAAATTTCTTCTTAAATATATTTACATTTTTTTAGCAAAGGTAAAAATGTGCTATTAGAAGCTAAACAGAATAGATATTTTGTTGACTACGATCAAATTTCGTCAAAAAAGAATTGAATTCTACACGTAACGTAACCAGTAGTTGTTGTAATAAAATGAATTTTTCCTTTTTTTTCAACTGCAGTTGTTTAAATATATAAAATATTTTCTGGATTTTATCGGACTAAACACTTTTTATTGGTTGGTATACGCTTTAAAACTTGAAAGTAAACGTGTCATATTTTCTGTTAAATAGAACATATATATAAATTTTGTAGTTGTTAACTATGATTCAATTCACAAAGTAGCGAAAATTTATTTTTAATATATTCAAAAATTGTTAGCGAAATTAAAATTGTGCTAATAGAAACTAAACAGAATAGATGTTTAGTTTACTTTAACCGAATTTCATCAAAAAAGAATTGAATTCTACACGTATCGTAACCAGAAACGGTGTAAGAATATGATTTTTTCTCTTTTTTTGGACTGCAGTGGTTGAACTGTAAATTATTATTGCTGGACTTTTTCGGATATTACACTTCTAATTTCTAAGTATACGCTTTAAATCTTAAAAGAGAAGGTTTCATAGCTTCACTTAAATAACACTTTTATATAAATTTTGTAGTTTTTACTTACGATTAAATTCACAAAGAAGCGAAAATATCTTTTAAATATATTAAAAAATTGTTAGCGAAGGTAATAGTGTGATATTAGAAACTAAACAGAATAGATGTTTAGTTCACTACAACAGAATATCGTCAAAGAACAATTAAATTCTTCACGTAACGTAACCAGAAATAGTTGTAATAAAATGTATTTTTCCCTTTTTTTCGACTGCAGTTGTTATAATATAAAAAATATTTTTTGGA
>NW_014570438.1:10292-11387 GCF_001313835.1 Polistes canadensis
TTTCGGATTAACCAATTTTTATTTGTAAGTATACATTTTAAAACTTAAAAGTAAACGTTTCATTGCTTGTTTTAAATAGCACTTTTATATAAATATTGTTGTTTTTAAGTACGATTTAATTCACAGTGTAGCGATAATTTCTTCTTAAATATAATTACATATTTTAAGCAAATGTAAAAATGTGCTATAAGAAACTAAACAGAATAGATGTTTTGTTGACTACAATCGAATTTTGTCGAAACACAAGTGAATTCTAGACGTGAAGTAACCAAAAGAAGTTGTAATATAGTGATTTATTCCCTTTTTCTTGACTTTCATTAGTCCAAATATAAATGATGTTTGCTAAATTTTTTCGAACAAAGAACGTTTTTTTGAAAGTACAGTATTTAAAGCTTGAAAGAAAAGGTTTCATAGCCTTTGTTAAATAGCACTCTTATATAAATTTTGTAGTTTTTTCTTACGATTTAATTCACAAAAAAGCGGAAATTTTATTTGAATATATTAAAAAATTGATAGCGAAATTAAAAGTGTGCTATTTGAAACTAAACAGAGTAGATATTTATTTGACTACAACCGAATTTCGTCCAAAAAGAATTAAATTCTACACGTAACGTAACCAGAATACGGTGTAATGAAATGATTTTTTTTTTTGCACTGCAGTCGTTTAAATGTAAATGATATTTTCTGGATTTTATCAGAAATAACACTATCTATATATTAGTTTACGCTTTAAAACTTGAAAGTAAACGTTTCATATCTTCTGTTAAATAGCACATATATATAAATTTTGCAGTTTTTAACTACGATTAAATTCACAAAGTAGCGAAAATTTATATTAAATATAAAAAAATTGTTAGCGAAGGTAAAAATGTGCTATTAGAAACAAAACAGAATAGATGTTTAGTTGACTACAACAGAATTTCGTCAAAAAGGAATTGAATTCTACACGTAACGTAACCAGAAAACGGTGGTATGAAATGATTTTTTCTCTTTTTTTGGACTGCAGTGGATGAACTGTAAATGATAATTGCTGGATTTTTATCAGAAATAACACTATTTATTTGTTAGTATACGCTTTACAACTAGAAAGTAAAC
>NW_014570438.1:12487-15185 GCF_001313835.1 Polistes canadensis
TTTTTCTTGACTTTCAGTAGTCCAAATATAAATGATGTTTGCTAAATATTTTCGAACATAGAACGTTTTTTCGTAAGTATAGGATTTGAAGCTTGAAAGAAAAGTTTTCATAGCTTCTCTTAAATAGCACTCTTATATAAATTTTGTAGTTTTTGCTTACGATTTAATTCACAAAGTAGCAAAAATATATGTTAAATATATTTAAAAATTGATAACGAAGGTAGAAGTTTGCTATTCAAAACTAAACAGAATAGATGTTTGGTTGACTGCAATCAAATTATATCCAAAAATAATTAAATTCTACACTTAAAGTAACCTTAAAAATTTTTAATAAAATGATTTCTTCTTTTTTCTTCGCTTGCAGTTGTGAAAAAGTAAATGATATATGCTAGATTTTATTAGACATAACACGTTTTATTTTTTAGTACACGCTTTAAAACTTAAAAAAAACGTTTAATAGCTTTTGTTATATAGCACTTTTTTGAAATTGTATAGTTTTTAACTACGACTTAATCCAGAAAGTAGCGAAAATTTCTTTCTTCAATATTCAATATGTTTGAGCGTAGGTAAAAATGTGCTATAAGAAATTAAACAGAATAGATGTTTAGTTTGCTACAATCGAGTTTTATCAAAAAATAATTAAATTCTAAACTTGCAGTAACCTAAAAAAGTTGTAATAAAATTATTTTTTTAATTTTTTTTGACGGTAGTTGGGGAAAATTTAATGGTATTTGCTAGATTTTATTAGACATAACACTTTTTATTTGTTAGTATACGCTTTAAAAATAGAAAGAAGACGTTTAATAGCATTTGGTTTATAGCACTTTGTTAGAAATTTATTTTTACATACGATATAATCCAGATAGTAGCGAAAATTCCTTTTTAAATTTATTAAAAATATTTTAGCGAAGGTAAAAATGTGCTATTAGAAACTAAACCGAATAGATGTTTAGTTCACTGCAATAGAGTTATATCGAAAAATAATTAAATTCTACACTTAAAGTATCCTAAAAAATTTGTAATAGAATGATTTTTCTCTTTTCTTCGATTATAGTTGTGGAAAATTAAATGATATCTGCTAGAATTTATTGGACCTACCACTTTTGATTAGTCAGTATACGCTTTAAAACTTAAAAGAAAACGTTTAATAGCTTTTGGTCTATAGCACTTTTTTAGAAATTTTATAGTTTTTACTACGATTTAGTCCAGAAAGCARCGAAAACTTCTTTCTTCATACATTACAAATATTTTAGCGGAGATAAAAATGTGCTATAAAAAACTAAACAGAATAAATGTTTAGTTGACTACCATCGAATTATATCGTAAAGTAATTAAACTCTACACTTGAAGAAACCTAAAAAAGTTGTAATAAAATGATTTTTTCTTTTTTCTATGACTGCAGTTGGGGAAAATTTAATGGTATTTGCTAGATTTTATTGGACATAACACTTTTGATTTGTCAGTATACGCTTCAAAAATAGAAAAAAAATGTTCAATAGCTTTTGGTTTTTAGAACTTTTTCAGAAATTTTATAGTTTTACATACGATTTATTTCAGATAGTAGCAAAAATTTCTTTTAAGGTATATTAAAATTATTTTTGCAAAGGAAAAAATGTACTATTAGAAACTAAACAGAATAGATATTTGGTTGATTGCAATTAAATTATATCGAAAAATAATTAAATTCTACACTTGAACAGACCTAAAAAAGTTCTAATAAAATGATTTTTTCTCTTTTCTTTGACTGCAGTGTGGGAAAATTTAATGGTATCTGCTAGATTTTATTAAACATAACACTTTTTATTTGTTAGTATACGCTTCAAGAATAGAAAGAAAACGTTTAATAACTTTAGTTTTACAGCACTTTTTTTGAAATTGTATAGTGTTTAACTACGATTTAATCCAGAAAGTAGCGAAAATTTCTTACTTCATATGTCAAAAATATTTTACAGTAGGTAAATATACGCTACAAGAAACTAAACAGAATAAATGTTTGGTTGACTACAATCGAATTAAATCGAAAAATAATTAAATTCTACACTTRAAGTAATCTAAAAAAGTTGTAATAAAATGATTTTTCCTTTTTTCTATGACTGCAGTTGGGGAAAATTTAATGGTATTGGCTAGATTTTATTGGACATAACACTTTTTATTTGTTAGTATGCGCTTCAAAAATAGAAAGAAAACGTTTAAGAGCTTTTGCTTTATAGACCTTTTTTAGAAATTTTATAGTTTTCACATACGATTTATTCCCGACAGTAGCAAAAAGTTCTTTTTAGGTATATTAGATTTATTTTAGCGAATGTAAAAATGTGCTATTAGAAACTAAACAGAATAGATGTTTGGTTGACTGCAATCGAATCATGTCGAAAAATAATTAAATTCTACACATGAAGTAACTTAAAATAGTTGTAATTAAATGATTTTTTCTCTTTTCTTTGACTGCAGTTAGAGAAAGTTTAATGGTATTTGCTAGATTTTATTTGACATAACACTTTTTATTTGTAAGTACACGCTTTAAATATAGATAGAAAACGTTTAATAGCTTTTGCTTTATAGCACTTTTTAAGAAATTTAGTTTTTACATACGATTTAATCCCGGTAGTAGCGAAAATTTCTTTTTGAATATATTAACATTATTTTAGCGAAGGTAAAAATGTGCTATTAGATACTAAACAGAATCGATTTTTGGTTGACT
>NW_014570439.1:0-2619 GCF_001313835.1 Polistes canadensis
AAACTAGCAGATACATGAGGAAATGCTATATAAAAAAAGCTGTAAAACGWTTTGTTTTAGGTTTGAAAGCGTATACTAACAAATAAAAAGTGTTACGTTTAATAAGATCCAGCAAATAACTTTTATAATTCAACAACTGCAGTTTAAAAAAAGGAAAAAAATCATTCTATTACAACAGTTTTTTGATAACTTTACGTGAAGAATTTAATTTCTTTTCAACGAAAATCGATTGTAATAAACCTGACATCCATTCTGTTTTGATTCTAGTAGCACAGTTTACCCGTCGCTAAAAATATTTAAATAAATTTAAAAAGGAATTTTTGCTACTTTCTGATATAAACCGTAGTTCAAAACTATCAGATACATGAAGAAATGCTATATAACAAGAGCTGTACAACGTTTTATTTCAAGTTTTAAAGCGAATACTAACAATTAAAAAGTGTTACGTTCAATAAAATCCAGCAAATAAAAGTTATATTTCAACAGCTGTAGTCTAAAAAAATGGGAAAAAATCATTGTATTACAACATTTTTTGGTTGCTTAACGTTAAGAACTCAATTTTTTTACAACGAAAATTGTTTGTATTAAACCTGACGTCCATTCAGTCTTGTTTCTAATAGCACAGTTTTCCCGTCGCTAAAAATATTTAAATATATTTAAAAGGAATTTTTGCTACTTTCTGAAATAAACCGTAGCTCAAAACTATCAGATACATAAAGAAATGCTATATAACAAAAGCTGTACAACGTTTTATTTCAAGTTTTATAGCGAATACTAACAAATAAAAAGTGTTATGTTTAATAAAATCCAGCAAACAACAATTATGATTCAACAACTGCAGTTCAAAAAAAGGAAAAAAATCATTTTATTACAACATTTTTTGGTTACTTAACGTGAAGAACTCTATCCCTTTTCAACGAAAATCGACTGTAATAAACCTGACAATCATTCTGTTTTATTTCTAGTAAAACATTTTAACTCTCGCTAAAATTATATAAATATATTTAAAAAGAAATTTTTGCTACTTTCTAAATTAAACCGTTGGTCAAAACTATCAGATAAATAAAGACATGCTATATAACAAGAGCTGTACAACATTTTCTTTCAAGTTTTAAAGCGAATACTAAGAAATAAAAAGTGTTACGTTCAATAAAATCCAGCAAATAACTTTTAGAATTCAACAACTGCAGTTTAAAAAAAGGAAAAAAATTATTTTATTTCAACATTTTTTGTTACTTTGCGTAAAGAGTTTAATTCTTTTTCAACGATACTCGATTGACGTAAAACTGACGTCCTCTTTGTTCTGTTTGTAATAGAAAAATTTTACCGTTGCTAAAAATTTTTTAATATATTTAAAAAGAAATTTTCGCTACTTTCTGCATTAAGTCGTAGTTGAAATTATATAAAATCTAAAAAAGTGCCTTCTAATAGATGCTATAAAACGTTCTCTTCCAAGATTTAAAGCGTATAGGTAAATACAAAAATTGTTATGTCCTATAAAATCTAGCATATATCATTTACTTTTTAATAACTGTAGTTAAAAAAAAGAGAAAAAATAATCTTATTAAGACATTTTTGGTTACTTTTCGTGTACAATTTAATTCTTTTTCCACGAAACTTGATCGTAGTCAAAACGACATCTTTTCCGTCTTTTTTCTAATAGCACTTTTTACCGTTGCTAAAAATTTTTAATATATTTAAAAAGAAATTTTCGCTGCTTTCTAGATTACATAACAATAAAAACTATCAAATATCTAAAGAATAGCTAGAAACCAAAAGCTATAAAACGTTTTCTTTTAAGTTTTAAAGCGTATACTAACAAATAAAAAGTGTTATGTCCAATAAACTCTAGCAAAGAAAATTTATATTTTATTAATTGCAGTCCAAAAAAAAAGAGAAAAAATCATTTATATACAACATGTTTTTTTACTTTACGTGACGAATTAAATTCTTCTTCAACAAAACTCGATTAAAGTCAACGTGACGTCCCTTCTGTTTTGTTTCTAGTAGCACATTTTTACCGTTGCTAAAATTGCATAATTTTTTAAAAAAAAACTTACGCTACTTTCTGGATTAAATTGTAGTTAAAAACTATAAAATTTCTACAAAAAAACAGAATAACAGTACCTATAAAACGTATTCTTTTAAGTTTCAAAGCAAATACTAACAAATAAAAAGTTTTTGTTTAATAAAATCTAGCATATATCATTTATTTTACAACAATTGCAGTCGAAGAAAACGGAAAATAATCATTTTATTACAACTTTTTTTGGTCACTTTACGTGTAGAATTCGATTTTCTTTCAGCGAAACTCTATTGTATTCAACCTGACATCTTTTCCGTCTTTTTTCTAATAGCACATTTTACCGTTGCTAAAAATTTGTTAATATATTTAAAAAAAATATTCGCTGCTTTCTAGATTAAATAATAATAAAAACTAACAGATATCTAAAGAAATTCTATTAACAAATCTATAAAACGTTTTTTTTCAAGTTTTAAAGCGTATACTAACAAATAAAAAGTAGTATGTCCAAAAAAAATCTAGCAAAGAACATTTATATTTTAACAATTGCAGCCCAAAAGAAAAGAAAAAATCATTTTATTTATACATTTTTTGGT
>NW_014570439.1:3534-4690 GCF_001313835.1 Polistes canadensis
AATTCTTTTTCAACGAAATTCGATTAAAGTAAAACTGACGTCTACTCTGTTCTGTTTTTAGTAGCACAATGCTACCGTTGCTAAATATATTTCAATATATTTAAAAAAATATTCGCTGCTTTCTTGATTACATAACAGTTAAATGTATCAGATATCTAAAGAAATGCTATATAAAAAAAACCTATAAAACGATTTCTTTAAAGTTTTAAAGCGTTTACTAACAAATAAAAAGTGTTATGTCCAATAAAATCTAGCAAAGAACATTTATATTTTAACAAGTGCAGTCCAAAAAATAGGAAAAAATCATTTTATTTCAAAATTTTTTTGTTACTTTACGTAGAGAGTTTATTTCTTTGTCAACGAAACTCGATTGTAGTCAACCTGACATCTTTTCCGACTTTTTTCTAATAGCACATTTTACCGTTGCTAAAACTTATTAATAAATTTAAGAAAAATAAACGCTGCTTTCTAGATTCAATAACAGAAAAAACTATCAGATATCTAAAAAAATGCTATATAACAAAAGCTATTAAACGTTTTCTTTTAAGATTTAAAGCGTATACTAACAAACGAAAAGTGTTAGCTCTAATAAAATCTAGCAAATAACATTTATATGTAATAAACTGCAGTCCGAAAAAAATAAAAAAATCATTTGGTTACAACTTTTTCTAGTTACTTTACATAAAGAATTCGATTCCTCTTCAACAAAACTCGATTGAAGTAAACCTGACGTCCTCTGTGTTTTGTTTCTAGTAGCCCATTTTTACCGTTGCTAAAAATGCTTTAATTTTTTTAAAAGTATTTTTTGCAACATTCTGGATTAAGTAATAGGTAAAAATTATAAGAAAATCTAAAAAAGTGTTTCCTAATAGACGTTATGAAACGTTCTCTTTCAAGATTTAAAGCGTATAGGTAAAAAAAAAAGTGTTATGTCCAATAAAATCTAGCAAATATCTTTTACGTTTTAAAAACTTCAGTAAAAAACAAGAGAAAAAATCTCTTATTAGGACTTCTTTTGGTTACTTCACGTGTAGAATTCAATTATCTTTCAACGAAACTCGATTGTATTAAACCTGAACTCTTTTCCGGCTTTTTTCTAATAGCAAATTTTACCGTCGCTAACTATATTTCAATATATTTAAAAAAAAGGTTTCGC
>NW_014570439.1:5505-10484 GCF_001313835.1 Polistes canadensis
ATTGTATTAAACCTGAACTCTTTTCCGGCTTTTTTCTAATAGCAAATTTTACCGTCGCTAACTATATTTCAATATATTTAAAAAAAAGGTTTCGCTGCTTTCTAGATTACATAACAGCAAAAACTATCAGATATCTAAAGAAATGCTATATAACAAAAGCTATAAAACGTTTTCTTTCTAGTTTTAAGGCGTATACTAACAAATCAAAAGTGTTAAGTCCAATGAAATCTAGCAAACATCATTTATTTTACAACAACTGCAGTCGAAAAAAACGGAAAAAAACCTTTTATTATAACTTTTTTTGGATACAGTACGTTAAGAGTTTTTTCTTTTTAACGAAACTCGATTGAAGTAAAACTGACGTCCACTCTGTTCTGTTTCTAGTAGCACAATTTTACCGTTGCTAAAAATGTTTTAATATATTTAAAAAGATATTTTTGCTACTTTCTGGATTAGGTCGTAGTTAATAATTATAAAAAATTTAAAAAAGTGCTTTTTAATAGACGCTTTGAAACGTTCTCTTTCAAGATTTTAAGCGTATAGGTAAATATAAAAAGTGTTATTTCCTATAAAATCTAGCAAATCTCACTTACCTTTTAATAACTGTTGTTAAAAAAAGAAAAAAATTATCTCATTACAACTTTTTATAGTTACTTCACGTGTAAAACTCAACTCTCTTTTAACAAAACTCGATTGCAGTCAACCTGACATCTATTCCGTCTTTTTTCTAATAGCACATTTTACCGTCGCGAAAAATATTTCAATATATTATAAAAAAAGTTTCGCTGCTTTCTAGATTACATAACAGTAAAAACTATCCGATATCTAAAGAAATGCTATATAACAAAACCTATAAAACGTTTTCTTTCAAGTTTTAAGGCGTATACTATCAAATGAAAGTTTTATGTTTAATAAAATCTAGCATATATCATTTATTTTACAATAATTGCAGTCAAATAAAACGAAAAAAAATTAATCATTTTATTTTAACATTTTATGGTTACTTTACCTAAAGAGTTTAATTCTTTTTCAATAAAACTCGAATTAAGTAGAACTGACGTTGACTCTGTTCTGTTTACAGCAGCAAAATTTTACCGTTGCAAAAAACTTTTTAAAATATATAATACAAATTGTCGCTACTTTGTGAACTAAGTCGTAGTTAAAAACTACAATATATCTAAAGAAGTGCTATATAAAAAGAGTTATATAACGTTTTGTCTCAAATTTTAAACGTATACTAACAAATAAAAAGTGTTACGTCTAATAAAACTGAGCAAATATCATTTATATTTTAACATCTGCAGTCCAAGAAAAGAGAAAAAATTATTTTATTACGACTTTGTTTGGTTACTTTACGTGTAGAACACAACTCTCTTTAGACGAAACTCGATTGTAGTCAACATGACATACATTCTGTCTTGTTTCTAGTAGCACATATTTACTGTCGCTAAAAATTTTTCAATATATTAAAAAAAAAATTTCGCTGCTTTCTAGAGAAAAATAATTGTTAAAAACTATCTGATATCTAAAGAAGTGCCAAATAACAAATGCTATAAAACGTTTTCTTTCAAGTTTAAAAGCGTATACTAACAAATAAAAAAAGATTAGTCTAATAAAATCCAGCGAATATCATTTATATTGTAACAACTGCAGTCTAAAAAAAGAGAAAAAATCATTTTATTACAACTTTTTTTGGTTACTTTACGTTTAGAATTCAATTCATTTTCGACGAAATTCGAGTTAAGTCAACCTAACATCTATACTGTTTAGTTTCTAACAGCACATTTTTACTTTCCCTAAAAATTTTTAAATTTTTTCAAATGAATTTTTTGCTTCATTGTGAAATAAATCGTAAGAAAAAACTATAAAATTTCTATAATAGTGTTATTTATCAGAAGATATGATAGGTTTACTTTCAAGATTTAAAGCGTTTACATACAATTAAAAGGTGTTGAGCTAAAAAAAATTTAGCAAACATTATTTATATTTGGACTACTGCAAGAAAAAAAAAAGTGAAAAAATCATTATATTACGACTTTTTTTGGTTACTTTAAGTGTAGAAATCAATTCTTTTTCGACGAAACTCGATTGTAGTAAACCTGACTTCCATTATGTTCATTTTTAGTAGCACATTTTTACCTTCTCTAAAAAATTTTTCAATATATTTTAGAGGAATTTTCGCTGCTTTCTGGTTTAATTATTAGTTTATTACTATCAGATTTCTAAAGAAATGCTATATAACAAAAGCTATAAAACGTTTTCTTTCAAGTTTTAAAGCGTATACAAACAAATTATAAGTGTTATGTCGAATAAAATCCAGCAAATATCATTTACATTATAAAAACTGCAGTTTAAAAAAAGGAAAAAAATCATTTTATTACAACTTCTTTGGGTTACTTTACGTGAATAATTTAAGTATTTTTCGAGAAAACCTAATTTATTTACATGATATCCATTCTGTTTAGTTTCTAATAACACATTTATAACGTCGCTGAATATTTTTTAATAAATGTAATTAAAATTTTTGCTACTTTGTCAATTAAATCGTAGTGCCAAACTATAAAATTTCAATAAAAGTTCTATTTAAAAGAAGGTATGAAACTGTTTCTTTCAATCTTTAAATCGTATACTTACAAATAAATAGTTGCAAGTCCAAAAAAAATTTGTCTAACATCATTTACATTTCAAAAACTGCTGTCAAGAAAAAAGAGATAAAACCATTTTATTATAACTTTTTTTGGTTTCTTAACGTGTACAATTCAATTTTATCCCGACGAAGCTCGATTGTAGTCAACCTGACATCCATTCTGTCTTTTTTCTAATACCACATTTTTACAATAACTAAGAATTTTTCAATATAATAAAGAAAAATTTTTTCTGCTTTTTAGATTAAATAATTGTTAACAACTATCAGATATCTAAAAGAAGAGCTATATAACAAATACTATAAAACGTTTTTTTTTAGGTTTCAAAGCAAATACTCACAAATGAAAACTGTTATGTTCAATAAAATCTAGCAAACAAACATTTACATTTTAACAATTGCAGTCTAAAGAAAGGGAAAAAATCATTTTATTTTAACATTTTTTGATTACATTTTATGACGAATTCAATTCTTCTTCAACGAAACTCGATTGAAGTAAACCTGACGTCCCTTCTGTTTTGTTTCTAGTTGCACATTTTTACTGTTGCTAAAATTTTTTTAATATAATTAAAAAGAAAGATTTCGCTACTTTCTGGATTAAAATAAAGATACAAATTATAAAAAAATTAAAAAAGTGCTATTAACCTGACGCTACGAATCTTTTTTTTTAAGTTTTAAAGCGCATACTAACAAATGAAAAGTTTTATGTCCAATAAAATCTAGCAAATATCATTTACTTTTTAATAACTGCAGGTAAAGAGAAGAGAAAAATTTATTTTAGTAAGACTTTTTTTGGTTACTTCACGTGTAGAATTAAATTCTCTTTCAACGAAACTCGATTGTACTCAACCTGAAATCTTTTCTGCCTTTTTTCTAATAGCACATTTTATCGTCGCTAAATATATTTCAATATATTTAAGAAAAAAATTTGCTGCTTTCTAGATTAAATAATAGTAAAAACTTTCAGATATCTAAAGAAATGCTATATAAAAAAAGCTATAAAACGTTTTCTTTCATGTTTTAAAACGTATACTAACAAATAAAAAATTTTTTGTCTAATAAAATCTAGCATATATCATTTATTTTACAACAACTGCAGTCAAAGAATACGGGAAAAAATCATTTTATTACAACTTTTTTTGGATACTTTACGTAAAGAGTTTAATTCTTTTTTAACAAAATTTGATTAAGGTAAAACTGACGTCACCTCAGTTCTGTTTTTAGTAGCACAATTTTACCGTTGCTAAAATTGTGGTAATATATTTAAAAAGAAAGATTTCGCTACTTTTTGGATTAGATCGTAGTTTCCATTATAAAAAAATTAAAAAAGTGCAATTAAACCGACGCTATGAAACGTTTTCTTTTAAGTTTTAAAGCGTATACTTACAAATAAAAAGCGTTTGGTCCAATAAAATCTAGCAAATATCATTTACTTTTTAATAACTACAGTTAAAGAGAAGAAAAAAAATCATTTTATTAAGAATTTTTTTGGTTACCTAACGTGTAGAATTCAATTATTTTTCGATAAAATTTGATTGTAGTCAACAAAACATCTATTCTGTTTTGTCTCTAACAGCTCATTTTAACTTTTGCTAAAAAATTTTTAATATATTTAAGGAGAAATTTTCGCTTTTTTCTGGATTAGATCGTAGTTTAAAACTATAAAATCTCTATACAAGTGCTAATAAACAGTATATATGAAACGTTTTCTTTCAAGCTTTAAAGCATATACTAACAAATAAAAATTGGCAATTCCGAAAAAATTTAGCAAACATCATTTACATTTCAAAAACTGCAGTCAAAAAAAAAGAAATCGAATCATTTTATTAAAACATTTTTTTGTTACTTAACATGTAGAATTAATTTTTTTTCCGACAAAACTCGATTGTAGTCAACCTTACATCTATTTTGTTTATTTTCTAATAGCACATTATTACCGTCGCTAAAAAAATTTTCATATATTTAAGAGGAATTTTCGCTGCTTTATGGATTAAATAATAGTTAAAAACTATCAGGTTTCAAAAGAAGTGCTATATAACAAAAGCTATAAAACGTTTTCTCTCAAGTTTTAAAGCGTACACTAACAAATGAAATGTTTTATGTCCAATTCAATCTAGCAAATAACATTTATATTTTAACAGCTGCAGTCCGAAAAAAGAGAAAAAATTATTTTAATTTAACTTTGCTTTGTTAATTTACGTGAAGAATTCAATTCTTCTTCAACGAAACTCGATTAAAGTAAACTTTACATCCACTCCGTCTTTTCTCTAATAGCAAATTTCACCGTGGCTAAACATATTTCAATATATTTAGGAAAAATGTTCGCGGCTTTTTA
>NW_014570439.1:11554-13454 GCF_001313835.1 Polistes canadensis
TTTTCTTTCAAGTTTTAAAGCGTATACTAACAAATAAAAAGTTTTAGGTCCAATAAAATCTAGCAAATACCATTTACATGGTTAAAACTGCAGTCCAAGAAAAGGGAAAACATAATTTTATTACAATATTTTTTGGTTTTTTAACTTGAAGAATTCAATTCTTCTTTAACGAAACTCGATAAAAATAAATCTGACGTCCCTTCTGTTTTGTTTCTAGTAGCACATTTTTACCGTTGCTAAAAATGCTTTAAATTTTTAAAAAGAAATCAACGCTACTTTCTGGATTTAATTGTAGTTAAAAACTATAAAATTTCTACAAAAAAAAAATATAACGAAACCCATAAATCGTATTTTTTCAAGTTTTAAAACGTATACTAACAAATAAAAAAGTTTTTTGTCTAATAAAATCTAGCATATATCATTTATTGTACAACAACTGCAGTCGAAGAAAACAGAAATAAATCATTTTATTAACACTTTTGTTGGTTTTTTCACGTGTAGAATTCTATTATATTTCGACAAAATACGATTGTAGTCAACCTGTAATCTATTCTGTCTTGATTCTAATAGCGCATTTTACTGTTGCTAAAAATTTTTAGTATGTTTAAGAAAAATATTCGCTGCTACCTAGATTAATTATTAATAAAAATTATCAGATATCTAAAGAAATGCTTTACAAAAAAAGCTATAAAACATTTTCTTTCAAGTTTTAAAGCGTATACTAACAAATGAAAAGTGTTATGTCCAATAAAATCTAGAAAAGAACATTCATATTTAAACAATTGCAGTCCAAAAAAAAGAAAAAATCATTTTATTTCAACATTTTTTGGTTACTTTACGTAAAGAGTTTAATTCTTTTTCAACGAAACTCGATTGAAGTAAACCTGACGTCCCTTCTGTTTTGTTTCTAGTAGCACATTTTTACTGTTGCTAAAAATGCTTTAAATTTTTAAAAAGAAATCAACTCTACTTTCTGGATTAAATTGTGGGTAAAAACTTTAAAATTTCTAAAAAAGAACTAATCAACAAAACTTATAAAACGCATTTTTTTAAGTTTTAAAACGTATTCTAACAAATAAAATGTTTTTTGTCTAATAACATCTAGCATATAGTATTTATTTTACAACAACTGCTGTCAAAGAAAACAGAAAAAAATCATTTCATTACAACTTTTTTTGGTTACTTCACGTGTAGAATTCAATTATATTTCGACTAAATTCGATTGTAGTTTATTAAACATCTATTCTTTTTAGTCTCTAATAGAACATTTTTACCATTACTAAAAAATTTTTAATACATCTAAAAAAAAATTTTTGCTTTTTTCTGGATTAAGTCGTAGTTAAAAGTTATAAAGAATGTAAAAAAGTGCCTTTTAATAGACGCTATAAAACGTTCTCTTTCAAGATTTAAAGCGTATAGATAAATATATAAAGTGTTATGTCCTATAAAATCTAGTAAATATCACTTACTTTTTAATAACTGCAGTTAAAAAAAAGAGAAAAAATCATCTTATTACAACTTTTTTTAGTTTTTTTACGTGTAGAATTCAATTATATTTCGACCAAATTCGATTGTAGTAAACCTGTAATCTATTCTGTCTTGATTCTAATAGCACATTTTACCAACGCTAAAAATTTTTAATATATTTAAGAAAAATATTCGCTGCTTTCTAAATTAAATAATAGTAAAAACTATCAGTTATCTAAAGAAATGCTATATAACAAAAGCTATAAAAGGGTTTCTTTTAAGTTCTAAAGCGTATACTAACAAATAAAAAGTGTTAGGTCGAATAAAATTTAGCAAATAACATTTTCAAGATAAAAACTGCAGTACAAAAAAAGGGAAAAAATAATTWTATTACAATATTTTTTGGTTATTTAACGTGAAGAATTTATTTCTT
>NW_014570439.1:13729-16225 GCF_001313835.1 Polistes canadensis
TTTCACCGTCGCTAAACATATTTCAATATATTAAAGAAAAATTTTCGCGGCTTTTTAGACTACATAATAGTAAATACTATCAGATATCTAAAGAAATGCTATAAAACAAAAGCTATAAAACGTTTTCTTTCAAGTTTTAAAGCGTTTACTAACAAATAAAAAGTATTTTGTCAAATAAAATTTAGCATATATCATTTATTTTACAACAACTTMAGTCGAACAAAACATAAAAAAATCATTTTATTAACACTTTTTTCGTTTTTTCACGTGCAGAATTCAATTATATTTCGACAAAATTCGATTGTAGTCAACCGGTAATCTATTCTGTCTTTTTTCTAATAGCACATTTTACCGTCGCTAAAAATATTTCAATATATTTAGAAAATTTTTGCTGCTTTCTACATTAGGTAATAGTAAAAACTCTCAGATATTTAAAGAAATGCTATATAACAAAAGCTATAAAACTTTTCTCTCAATTTTTAAAGCGTATACTAACAAATAAAAAGTGTTAGGTCAAATAAAATCTAGCAAATAACATTTACATGATAAAAACTGCAGTCCAAAAAAAGGAAAAAAATAATTTTTTTACAATATTTTTTTGTTACTTAACGTGAAAAATTCAATTCTTCTTCAACGACACTCGATTAAAATAAACCTGTCATCCATTCCGTCTTTTTTCTAATAGCAAATTTCACCGCCGCTAAACATATTTCAATATATTTAGGAAAAATTTTCGCGGCTTTTTAGACTAAATAATAGTAATTACTATCAGATATCTAAAGAAATGCTATAAAACAAGAGCTATAAAACGTTTTCTTTCAAGTTTTGAAGCGTATACTTACAAATAAAGGGTTTTTTGTCTAATAAAATCTAGCATATATCCTTTATTTTAAAACATCTGCAGTCGAAGGAAGCAGAAAAAAATCATTTTATTACCACTTTTTAGGGTTTTTTCACGTGTAGAATTCAATTATATTTCGACAAATTGCGATTGTAGTAAAACTTTGATCTATTCTGTCTAGATTCTAATAGCACATTTTACCGTTGCTAAAAATTTTTAATATATTTAAGGAAAATATTCTCTGCTTTCTAAATTAAATAATAGTAAAAACTATCAGTTATCTAAAGAAATGCTATATTACAAAAGCTATAAAACTTTTTCTTTCAAGTTTTAAAGCGTATACTAACAAATAAAAAGTGTTAGGTCCAATACAATCTAGCAAATAACATATACATGGTTAAAACTACAGTCCAAAAAAAGGAAAAAAATAATTTTATTACAATATTTTTTGGTTACTTAACGTAAAGAATTCAATTTTTCTTCAACGAAACTCGATATAAGTAAACCTGACATCCATTCTGTCTTTTTTCTAATAGCAAATTTCAACATCGCTAAACATATTTCAATATATTAAGGAAAAATTTTCGCGGTTTTTTAGACTACGTAATAGTAAATACTATCAGATATCTGAAGAAATGCTATATAACAAAAGCTATAAAACGTTTCTCTCAATTTTTAAAGCGTATACTAACAAATGAAAAGTTTAACGTCCAATAAAATGATGCAAATAAAATTTATTCTTTAGCAAGTGCAGTCCAAAAAAAAGGAAAAAATCATTTTATTACAGCATATTATGGTTACTTTACGTGCAGAATTTAATTCTTCTTCAACGAAACTTGATTGAAGTAAACGTGACGCCCCTTCTGTTTCGTTTCTAGTAGTACATTTTACCGTCGCTAAAAAATTTTCAATAGATTTAAAGAAAATATACGCTGCTTTCTAGATTAAATAATAGTAAAAACTATCAGATATCTAAAGAAATGCTATATACCAAAAGCTATAAAATGGTTTCTTTCAAGTTTTAAAGCGTATCGTTACATATATAAAGTGTTATGTCTTATAAAATCTAGCAAATATCATTTAATTTTTAATAACTGCAGTTAAAAAAAGGGACAAAATCATCTTATTACAACTTTTTATAGTTACTTAACGTGTAGAATCCAATTCTCTTTCAACGAAACTCGATTGTAGTCAACCTGACATCCATTCCGTCTTTTTTCTAATAGCACATTTTACCGTTGCTAAAAATTATATAATATATTTAAAAAGAAATTTCCGCTACTTTCTGCATTAAGTCGTAGTTAAAAATTATTAAAAATCTGTAAAAGTGCTTCTTAATAGACGCTATGAAACGTTCTCTTCCAAGATTTAAAGCGTATAGATAAAAAAAAAAGTGTTATGTCAAATAAAATCTAGCAAAAAACATTTACATTTTACCAATTGCTGTCTAAAAAAAGAGAAAAAAACATTTTATTTTAACTCAATGAAAAAAGACGCTGAACTRTAAAGATTAAGGTAACATGTAAAAAATTATTTATTGTATGAGCCTCATGTATGTCGTAATATAAGAAATAATAATAAAATAAAATTTCTAGTTGCTGAAGAAGTCCCAATAAAGGGACGAAACGTCCAACTAAATCAAACATAGTTCTACT
>NW_014570440.1:0-5427 GCF_001313835.1 Polistes canadensis
ATCTAGCAAATATCATTTACTTTTCCTCAACTGTAGTCAAAGAAAAGAAAAAAAATCATTTTATTACAACTTTTTTAGGTTACTTAAGGTGCAGCATTCAATTATTTTCGACAAAATTCGATTGTAGTCAACCAAACACCTATTCTGTTTATTTTCTAATAGCACATATTTACCTTCGCTAGAAAATTCTTAATATAGTTAATAAGAAATTTTTGCTACTTTCCGGATTAAATCGTAGTTAAAAACTGTAAAATTTCTAAGAATGTGCTTTATAACAAAAACTATAAAACATTTTCTTTCAAGTTTTAAAGTAAATACTAATAAGTAAAAAATTTTATGTTTAATACATTGTAGCAAATATCATTTACTTTTTAAGTACAGCAGTCGAAGAAAGAGAAAAAATCATTTTACTACGACTTTTTTTGCTGACTTTACGTGTAGAATTCTTTAATCTTTCAAAGATAACTTGATTGTAGTAAACCTGACATCCATTCTGTCTTGTTACTTATAGCAAATTTTACCGTTACTATAAATTTTTCAATATATTTAGGAAAAATTTTCGTTGCATTATAAATTAAATAATAGTAGAAAACTATCAGATTGATAAAGAAATGCTATATAACAAAACCTATAAAACGTTTTTATTCAAGTTTTAAAGCGTATACTAACAAATAGAAAGTTTTAGGTCCAATAAAATCTAGCAAATAACATTTATATTTCAACAACTGCAGTCTTAAAAAAGGAAAAAAATCATTTTATTACAACATTTTTTGGTTACTTAACGCAAAGAATTCAATTCTCTTTCGACGAAACTCGATTGTAGTAAACCTGACATTTATTCTGTTTTGTTTCTAGTAGCAAATATTTACCGTCTCTTAAAATGTTTAAATATAATTATAAAGAAATTTTGGCTAGTTTCAAAATTAGGTCGTAATTAAAAACTATAAAATTTCTATAAAAGTGATATATAACAAAAGCTATTAGGTGTAGCAATAAGTTTATTTCGTTTTTTATAGAAAATTAAGTATTTATTCTAGAAGAAGTGTAATTTTAAGGTTATCTAAAATAAACAAGATTTTTTTCTTATCCAAAATTTATTAATATTATTACTAAGTTTACTCTTAGGGAAGTTTTTTTTTGGACGGGTTTAATTAAGATGAACACTATATTTATCCGTTGAACGTTTCGTCTCTATTTAAGACTTCCTTAGCAACTAAAATTATTTATTATGACATATTATTTTATATACAATTACCAAAAAGAACTTACAATTCATAGCGGTATTTTACCTTGATAGTTATGTTCATAAGTCAATTTAACATCATTTTTATTACAGTCATAAGTTTTCTCTATCTTATAAATATATATAAAATAGAGACGAAACGTTCAACGGATAAATATAGTGTTCATCTTAATTAAACCCGTCCGAAAAACAACTTCCCTAAGAGTAAACTTAGTAATTATCTTTAAAGTTTTAAAGCATATACTAATAAGTGAAAAGTGTTATGTCTAAAAAATTTTAGCTGATATCATTTACTTTTCCACAACTGCAGTAGAAGAAAGAGAAACCATCATTTTATTACAACTACTTTTAGTTACTTCAAATGTACAATTAAATCTTTTTTCGACAAAATACGATTGTAGTCAACCAAACATTTATTCTGTTAAGTTACTAATAGTACAATTTAACTTTCACAAAAAAAATTTATTATGTTTAAAAAGGTATTTTCACTTTTTTCTAAATTAAACTGTAGATCAAAAATATCAAATACTTAAAGAAATACTATATAACAAAAGCTGTAAAACGTTTTCTGTCCCGCTTTAAAGCGTATACTTACAAGTAAAAAGTGTTACGTTCAATAAAATCCAGTAAATAAAATTTATATTTCAACAACTGCGGTCCAAAAAAGGGAAAAAAATCATTTTATTACAACATTTTTTGGTTACTTAACGTTAAGAATTCAATTCTTTTTCAACGAAATTTGAATGTAGTAAACCTGACATTTATTCTGTTTTGTTTCTAGAAACAAATTTTTACCGTATCTTAAAATTTATATATATATATTTAGAAAGAAATTTTCGCTAGTTTCTAAATCAGGTCGTTGTTAAAAACTATAAAATTTCTATAAAAGTGCTATATAACAAAAGCTGTGGTTTGTACAAATAAGTTTCTGCCATTTTTTATTAAAAATTAGGTATTTATTCTACAAGAATGGTAATTTTAAGGTTATCTAATATACTGTCTATCACTTGCAATGACATTTTCCCAACTCTTAGGCAACATTCGGATCCCACGTCGGAAGAATTCCTTGTCTTTTAAAGATATCCACGAATCAACTCAGTTTATTGTATCCTCATATGATTTAAACCGCTGCTCCGACAGAGCATGTGCCATGGACCGAAATATGTGATAATCGGACGGTGCAATGTCTGGTGAATACAGCGGGTTGAGTAACACTTCCCAATTAAGTGTTTCCCAATACTTTTTCACGGGAGCCGCTACATGTGGACGAGCATTGTAATGCAGGAGAATAATTTTTTCGTGTCTAGAATAGTATTAAGGGCGTTTTTTCTTCAAAGCTCGGCTCAATCTTATTAATTGTGTTCGATAGTGGGCTCCGGTAATTGTTTCGTTTGGATTAAGCAACTCATAATAAACTACACGCAGCTGATCCCACCAAATACACAGCATGAGTTTTTTTCCATACATATTCTGTTTTGCTGTTGATGTTGATTCATAGTTTGGTAATCCCCATGATTTTATTCTTTTTAGATTATCATAATGTATCTATTTCTATTATATCTTCTATATCTATTTCACTAGTGATGAAAGGATGTAAAAAACCCTTTTTTTATGTCTAGCAAGCAGTATTTCACTTAAGCATTATCAGCGTATATTATCTATCGGCTTTAATTCGTACGGAACCCAATTTCCTTGTTTGTTATTCTTTCCTATTGATTTTAAACGATGTAAAACTGCTTGCTTAATGACTTCCAACATAACAGCAAGTTCTTCTTGTGTTTGAAATGAATCTTTCTCCAATATTTCCTCCAATTCTGCATCCTCGTAAATTTTTTGCCTTCCACTGCGATCTTTGTCTTCTACGTCGAAATCACTCAAAGCAGTCTTACAATATGCTTCTACGAGCAATCAATGCGCCTCAGCAGCAGATTTCTTTATATTAAAGAAGTATTTTAATATTTCCCGCAAATAACGCTTATTTGGCTCAAATTTAGACATTTTTAACTAAAAACAATTATATTTTACCAATATGAAGTCAATAACATAAATAGGTTATTTTGTTCTTAAACGTCCAAACAAATTTTTATACAAGATATCATTTGCGAAAGTTAAAGGAACCTTCGCACCACGCAATCAACATTATAACGGCTGAAACTTATTTGTAAGCTAATATAAAACTTTTACTTTCAAGTTTTAAAGCGTATACTAACTAATAAAAAGTGTAATGTCTAATAAAATCTAGCAAATTACATTTACTTTTCCACAACTGTAGTCAAAGAAAAGGAAATAAATCACTTTATTACAACTTTTTTAGGTAACTTCAGGTGTAGAGTTCAATTATTTTTCGACAGAATTCGATTGAAGTCAACCAAACACTTATTCTGTTTAGTTTCTAATAGCACATATTTACCTAAGCTAAAAAATTCTTAATATAGTAAAAAGAAATTTTTGCTACTTTCCGGAAAATATCGTAGTTAAAAACTATAAAATTTCTAAAAAAGTGCTATACAACAAATTCTATAAAACATTTTCTTTCTAGTTTTAAAGCGTATACTAATAAGTAAGAAGTGTTATGTGCAATAAATTCAAGCAAATATCATTTACTTTTCAACTACTGCAGTTGAAGAAAGAGAAAAAATCATTTTATCGCATCTTTTTTATGTTACTTCAGGTGTAGAATTCAATTATTTTTCAACAAAATTCGATTGTAGTCAACAAAGCATCTATTCTGTTTAGTTTTTAATAGCACATATTTACCTTCCCTAAAAGTTTTTTTACATAGTTAAAAAGAAATTTTTGCTTATTTCCGGATTAAATTGTAGTAAAAAATTGTAAAAAATCTAGAAAAGTGTTTTTTAACAGAATTTTCTTTCAAGCTTTATAGCGTACACTGACAAATAAAAAGTGTTAAGTCTGAAAAAATTTTTCAAATATTATTTATATTCTGACTATTGTAGTTTAAGAAAAAAGGAAAAAAAACATTGTTCTACGACTTTTTTGTTTACTTTACGTGTAGAATTCTGTAATCTTTCGATAAAAACTCGATTGTAGTCAACCAAATATCTATTCTGTTTAGTTTCTAATAGCACATATTTACCTTCTCTAAAAAATTTTGTGATATATTTAAAAAAGAAATTTCCGCAACTTTTTGAATAAAATCGTAGTAAAAAACTATAAAATTTTTAAAAAAGTGCTATATAACAAAAACTATAAAACATTTTCTTTCAAGTTTTAAAGTAAATACAATCAAGTAAAAAATTTTATGTGCAATAAATTCTAGCAAATATGATTTACATTTACACTACTGTAGTCGAAGAAAGAGAAACAATAATTTGACTACAATTTATTTTGCTTATTTTACGTGTAGAATTCTGTAATCTTTCGAGGAAAACTCGATTGTAGTAAACCTGACATTTATTCTGTTTTATTTTAGTAGCAAATTTTTACCGTCTCTTAAAATGTTTAAATATATTTAGACAAAAATTTTCGCTAGTTTCTAAATTAAGTCGTTGTTAAAAACTATAAAATTTCTATAAAAGTTCTATATAACAAAAGCTATAAAACTTTTACTTTCCAGTTTTAAAGCGATTACTAACAAATAAAAATTGTTATGTCCAATAAAATCTAGCAAATATCATTCACTTTTCCTCAACTGAAGTCAAAGAAAAGGAAAAAAATCATTTAATTACAACTTTTTTAGGTGACTTCAGGTGTAGAAATCAATTATTTTTAAACAAAATTCGATTGTAGTTAACCAAACATTAATTCTTTTTTGTTTCTAGTAGCACATTTTGCCCGTCGCTAAAAATGTTTAAATATATTTAGAAAGAAAATTTCGCTAGTTTCTAAATTAAATCGTAATTAAAAACTAAAAAATTACTAAAAAAGAGCTATATAACAAAAACTATAAAACATTTTCTTTCAAGTTTTAAAGTAAATACTAGGAAGTAAAAAATTTTATGTCCAATAAATTCTAGCAAATATCATTTACTTTTAATCTACTGCATGTGAAGAAAGAGAAAAAATCATTTTACTAAGCCTTTTTTTGCTTACTTTACGTTTTACTTTCGATAAAGCTCGATTAAAGTAAACCAATTATCTATTCTGTTTAGTTTCTAATAGAACTTAATTACCTTCGCTAAAAAATGTTTAATATATTTAAAATGAAATTTTTGCTACTTTCT
>NW_014570440.1:6288-8247 GCF_001313835.1 Polistes canadensis
CATTTATATTTCAACAATTGCAGTCCAAAAAAAGGAAAAAATCATTTTATTACAACATTTTTTGGTTATTCAGCGTGAAGAATTTCATACTTTTTTAACGCAACTCGATTGTAGTAAACCTGACATTTATTCTGTTTTGTTTCTAGTAGCACATTTTAACTGTCGCTAAAAATGTTTATATATATTTAGAAAGAAATTTTCGCTAGTTTCTATATTAAGTTGTAGTTAAAAACTATAACATTTCTATAAAAGTGCTATATAACAAAAGCTATTAGGTGTAGAAATAAGTTTATGCCGTTTTTTATAGAAAATTAAGTATTTATTCTAGAAGAAGTGTAATTTTAAGGTTATCTAAAATACTGTCCATCACTTGCAATGACTATTCCCCATCTCTCAGGCAACATTCGGATCCCACGTCGGAAGAACTCCTTGTCTTTTGATGCTATCCACGAATCAACCCAATTTATGGTACCTTCATATGATTTAAACCGCTGCTCTGACAGAGCATGTGCCATGGACCAAAATAGGTGATAATCGGACGTTGCAATGTCTGGTGAATACGGCGGGTGTGGTAACACTTCCAAATCAAGTGTTTTCAAATACTTTTTCACGGGTGCCGCTACATGTGGACGAGAAATGTCATGCAGGAGAATAATTTTTTTTGTGTCTAAAATAATATTGACGGCGTTTTTCTTTCAGAGCTCGGCTCAATCTCATTAACTGTGTTCGATAGAGGGTTTCGGTGATTGTACCGCTCGGATTATGCAACTCATAATACACTACACCCAGCTGATCCCACCAAATACACAGCATGAGTTTTTTTCCATGAATATTCGGTTTTGCTGTTATTGTTGACGCATGGCTTGGTAATCTCTATGATTTTCTTCTTTTTGGATTATCATAATGTATCCATTTCTCGTCGCCAGTGATGATACGATGAAAAATACTCTTTTTTTATGTCTAGCAAGCAGTATTTCACTTAAGCATAATCGGCGTTCAATATCTCTCAGCTTTAATTCGTACGGAACCCAATTTCCTTGTTTAATAATCATTCCTATTGATTTTAAACGATGTGAGACTGCTTGCCAAGTGACTTTTAATATTACAGCAAGTTCTTTTTGTGTTTGAGATAAATCTTCATCTAATAATTCCTTCAATTCTGCATCCTCGTAAATTTTTGGCCTTTCACTGCGATCTTTGTCTTCTACGTCGAAATCACTCAAAGCAGTGTCACCATATGCTTCTACGAGCAATCGATGCCCCTTAGCAGCAGATTTCTTTATATTAAATAAGAAAACTAATATTTCCCGCAAATGACGCTTATTTAGCTCAAATTTGGACATTTTAAACTAAAAAAAATTATATTTTATTAATACGAAATAAATAATATTAATAGGTTATGTTGTTCTTAAACGTCCAAACTAATTTTTAAGCAGGTTATCATCTGCGAAAGTTAACGGAAACTCCGCGCTGCGCAATCAACATTAAAATGGCGGAAACTTATTTGTACATATAATATAAAACTTTTACTTTCAAGTTTTAAAGCGTATATTAACTAATAAAAAGTGTTATGTCCAATAAAATCTAGCAAATATCATTTACTTTTACACAACTGCAGTCGAAGAAAAGGAAAAAAATCATTTTATTACAACTTTTGTTGGTTACTACATGAGTAGTATTCAATTATTTTTCGATAAAATTCGATTGTAGTCAACCAGACATCTATTCTGTTTTGCTTCAAATAGCACATATTTACCTTTTCTAAAAAACTTTTAATACAATCAAAAAGAAATTTTTGCTATTTTTCGGATTAAATCGTAGTAAAAAACTATAAAATTTCTTAAAAAGTGCTATATAACAAAAGCTATAAAACATTTTTTTTCAAGTTTTAAAGCGTATACTTACAAATAAAAAGTGTTTGGTCCAATAAATTATAGCAAATAGCATTTACTTTTCAAC
>NW_014570440.1:8914-10001 GCF_001313835.1 Polistes canadensis
AGAATTCAATTCTTTTTCAACGAGACTCGATTGTAGTAAGCCTGACATTTATTCTGTTTTGTTTCTAGTATCAAATTTTTACCGTCTCTTTAAATGTTTAAATATATTTAGAAAGCAATTTTCGCTACTTTCCGGATTAAATCGTAGTAAAAAACTATAAAATTACTAAAAAAATGCTATATAACAAAAGCTATAAAACACTTTCTTTTAAGTTTTTAAGTAAATACTAATAAGTAAAAAATTATATTTTAAATAAATTCTAGCAAATATCATTTACTTTTAAACTACTGCAGTCGAAGAAAGAGAAAAAATCATTTTACTACGACTTTTATTGCTTACTTTACATGTAGAATTCTGTAATCTTTCGATGAAAACTCGATTGTAGTAAACCTGACATCCCTTCTGTCTTGTTTATAATTGCAAATTTTACTGTTACTATACATTTTTCAATATATTTGGGAAAAATTTTTGCTGATTTACAAATTAGGTATTAGTTAAAAACTATCAGGTAAATAAAGAAATGCTATATAGCAAAACCTATAAAACATTTTCTTTCAAGTTTTAAAGCGTATACTAATAAGTAAAAAGTGTTATGTCCCATAAATTTTAGCTGATATCTTTTACTTTTCGACAACTGCAGTCGAAGGAAGGGAAAAAATCATTTTTAGTCCGGTCAATTTAGGCATAAAAAGAGTGGTCAAGTTACAAAAATTGCCGGAAAGCTAAATTTTGGTGGAGAGCTGTAGCTCACTATTACAAATAAAGTCTGAAAAGTCCCCACCGATTCTATGTGTGCGTTTAAAGTTATTAAAGGTCAAATGTCGAAATTTTGGGTTTTTTGGATTTTGCTTAAAAACCGTAAGTTTTATAAAAATAACTTTAAACCCAAGTTGTAGATCTTAAAATTCTCTACAAAAATGGTTTTATCGATTTCTTTCCTAAGAGTTCCCATTCCTGAGATATCGCCATTCTAAGAGTCACATTATACATGATATGCACACATTTCCGCACCACCAGTGAGGTAGTTTACTTAGCGCGTTCTTTTTGAGTATGAATTAGCCCCTTACCCCTTATCACTTTTCGATGC
>NW_014570440.1:12851-13936 GCF_001313835.1 Polistes canadensis
CGCTCTATCTTTCAAATATAAGGATGGCTCACTGACAGATTATGCCATAAGAAAGGAAAGGTTATTGCTAGATGTGAACAATAACATAGATTCGGAAACAYTGGTGGCCCTCATAGCAGTGGGATTACCAGAATTCATTTTAAGTAAGATWGATAGAGAAAATTGTTTAAATACAACAACCTTATTCAATGAAGTTAGAAAATATGAAAGTGTGATAAGTAAGAGATATGCAAGAACCAAAGAAAATACAAAAGACGTAAGGAAAAGTAATGAGGGGAAAAGGCCATGGTACTTTTGTGAGAGGTTGAATAAAGGGGTTAGATATCATCCGGAAAAAAAATGCTGGTTCAAAACAAGAGAGACAGAGAGGGACAGGAGGAATAAATCTAGCACGGTAGGTAACGCTTCGGTTATTGAAGCAGAGTTAATAACAGAGGGAAAAAACGAATAGCCACACCATTAATCAAAGTTAAATTATTTTTAGTAGATAAGTTGGAGATTCAAGGGACATATGATTCAGGGTCTCAAATATCGCTAATAAATTCCAACTTTATCAGGAAAAAGAATACAGGGAGTGAGAAAAATAAAATATACCTAAAAACGGTTAATGGTGTGAAATCAACGAAAGGTTTAATTACGATTAAGGTGAAGATTTTTGAGACGGAAAAGAATATTGATGTATATTTGATARAAGGAGAAGGTGTAGAGGATTTCATAATAGGATTGGACATGAAAAAAACGTTCAAGCTAATCCAGAATGAAAATTTAGAGATATCTCAGAAGAGAGAAACAAATATACAAAAACAAAACGGGGAGCAAATGAGTCCTGGGAATAACAAGACAGAGGTATGTTCCATAAATTTTAATGAACACGTTGAACAAAATGAGTTTAAGATAAAAATAGACCACTTGGATGGGAAGGAAAAAATTGAAATAGATAGATTGATAAAAGATTACAAAACGGTGTTTACCAAGGATAAGTATGATATAGGAACAGTCAAGGATTATGAAGCTAGAATAGACTTATCGGTGGATAAGTATTGCAGCAAGAGACCATACAGGTGTACTATTGAGGACAAGAAGGA
>NW_014570441.1:0-1363 GCF_001313835.1 Polistes canadensis
TTATAAAATTTCTTTCAATATGAATAAAAGTACTTAACCTATCAAGTCTCTTTTTATATGAGTAAAAGTACCAATGTTATCGAATCTTTTTCTATTTGAATGAAAGAACTCAACTTATTTATACTTTTTACATTTGAACGAAAGTAAACAACTTATAAAATATCTTTGCATTTAAATGAAAGTACTTTACTTATTAAATCTTTTTCTATTTAAATATACGTACCTAAGTAATTATATCTTTTTTAATTTGAATAAAAGTACCAAACCTATTAAACGTATTATTATTAAAATGATAGTACTCAACTGATTTATTCTCTTTTTAATTTTGTATCAAAATACAATACTAAATAAATCTATTTCTATTTAAACGAAAGTATTTAAACCATTAAATCTCTATCTATTTCAGTAAAAGTACCTAACCTATTTGGACTATTTTCATTTAAACGAAAGTACTACAATTATTAAATCTCTTTTCATTTGAAAGGAGGTAAATAACCCATCAAATCTCTTTTTTTAATAAAAGTACTCAACTTATTTAATCCTGTTCTATTTGAATTAATTTATTCAACACATTATATCACTTTTTATTTAAACGAAAGTACTAAAATTAATAAATCTATTTCTATCTAAATGAAAGTACTATACTCTATAAATCTATTTTTTTTTGAATAAAAGTTCTTACCTCCACAAATCTCTTTCTATTTTATTGAAAGTACTTAACTTATCAAATCTTTTTCAGTTTTAATAGCAGTACAAATCTCATCAAATTTCTTTTTATCTAAAAAAAAGTATATACTACATCAAATCTATTTGTTTTGGAATTAAAGTACTCAATCCATTAAATCTCTTACTATTTTACTAAAAGCACTTAACCTATAAAATCTCTTTTCATATGAGTAAAAGTACCAATCTTATTAAATCTCTTCCTATTTGAATGGAGGTACTTTACTTATCAAATCTCTTTTATTATAAATGACAGTACTTAACTTATCATATTTTTTTTTAAATGAAAGTACTTAACCAATTTATTTTTTTTATTTAAATAAAAGTACTTAACTCATCAAATCTCTTTCTATTTTACAAAAAGTACTAAACTTTTCTAATTACTTTCCACTGGAATAAAAAAACTTATCTTATCGAATCTTTTTGTATGTAAATAAAGAGACCTAACCTAACAAAATTCTTTTCATTTGAATAAAAGTACCTAACTCATATAATTTTTTTCTTTTTGAATAAAAGTACATTACTCATTAAATCTTATTCTATCCAAAACGAAGTACTTAACACATTTAATCTCTTTTTACTTGAATAAAAGAACTTCACTCATCCAAAATCATTATATTTGAATAAAAATACTTAATTC
>NW_014570441.1:3683-15604 GCF_001313835.1 Polistes canadensis
AGTACTTAAACTATCAAATCGTTTTCTTTTTGAATAAAAGTACTTACCTTATTATATCTCTTTTTATTTAAATTATTTACTTTATTTAAATTATTTACTTAACTAAACAAAATCTTAATAATTAAGAAAAAAAGTATTTAAAATTTTGTGACGTCCCCGCAGTTAAACGAGTAAATGACGAGTGACCCCACAGATATTTGCCCTATTTTCGGTCAGTCCGTAAAGCCGGCACTCTACCGGGGATCTAGGCTAGAAGAGCCTGCACCTGCAAGTTGAAAGGTATGATGAGGTATACTTACCTTTAAATAATTAATAACACGTCTTCTAGTCTAATTTTGTCGAATAAACGGTCGCAGGATTTCGATGTAATATGGGTTTTTTGCCGTTAAGATAAGGTTACTTAATTCACTGGTAAAACTAGAGTATATACTTCAAAGTTACTCAAATAATTACACGAGGATAAATTAACAAAAATAATGTAGAAGTCTGTCTTCCAAGCTAATAAAACAAAAGAGTATCATGAAAAAGACTGCTCTTGTTCCTAACGTATAATGAAGAATAATCTAGAAAAGTAGTCTTAGGACGTTTTAAAAGAGCAAGTTTCTTGTACAAAAAATGCGTGAATACCTATCATTAGAACAGAGGTTATTAACTCAGTCAATATTCGCGAAAATGTCATTTCGTTGTTGTCGGTAGATCGTAAGCGAGGAGTCTCGTGATTCACGAGCCTAGCACGGCTGAGTGGGAGGTATCCCCACTCGCGTCCAAATGCCCCCTCCACAAACGACCATCTCCAATTCAAGAGAAATGAATAGAAATTGTTACATTAACCAAATGTTAACTAACACAAGTCGATAATGTAGGTAACGCAGGTTACCCTATGAACGACAATCGACACATGTTAATACTAATATCACATGCTGACAAAATAATAACCATCGATGGGTGTACATAAGAGTGCTTATAATGTAAGTAACAAAAATTTAAATTATTTTTTTTTTCGTATAGTATTACAAGAAGATAAATCGCAACTATTGAATATTATTTATAAAATGATTAAAGTTGGATAATACGCCCTGCTACACAAGGTCGTCACTAGGACGTGACAACATTCTACTTAAAGGAGAAGCACGAAAGAGTCCACTATTGAGTGCTTCGTAAAGCATCAACCCTATTGAAGACCTCCTCTTCTTAAGCAAAACTTCACTATTGGTAATATCTTCGGCAAAACCATCAGGCATTGGACAATTTATCATGAAAAGACGGTTATGTTTATTCGGTGATTTCGACAAACACATCTGATTTGATTGTTCTGCAATTGCTTCTCTGTATGATACGACAGGATCAGACTTTTTAATTGGTATACAGGCGTGATCTTCTTCAAGATCTTTCAAACAGATTTCTAGGTAAAGTTCACTAGCACCAGCAATAATGTGCTCTCCAGATTCTTCGATGATACATTGCACCAAAGGATCCGACTTAGCAAGACGTCTCAAACCTTCAACCAATTTTGGCAAATCTGCAGGATTTTTGGGTTTAACTGCTACACGTACAACAAGAGAAACCGATAATTTAACAGCTTTTATATTATGTGCATCCTTAAACATAGTAATGGTACCAGTTTTGACCAAGAATTGATCAACACCAACAAGTCCACAAATGTTACCAGAAGGTACATCTTCAATGGCTTTACCGTAACGACCTATCATCAAGATAGTACGTTAAATAGCTTTCTGATACAAATCCTCTATCTTTCCGGGTTGGAAGTTTAGTCTAAAAATACGGGCCTTCATACCAGTACACACTTTACCAGGAAATACACGTCCAAAGGCAACTGCCATCAGTTCCCACCGATCCAGCTAAAGTGATGTTCCGGTAATCCGTGGTATTAACTTTGAGGCCACTCGTCTGCGTAAAAGAGTTAAAAGCGAACATCCCTGTGTTTATTATAGATCGCAGTAGTAAATTGTTCAATCTATCTCAATTCGGCACTGGTAAATTGTTGTTTCACTATGGTCTTCTAACGGCAACATGCTGAACGTATGTGGTTGTCTTTGTCGGCGTTAGTGTGGGGAAGTTCCCATCCTCCGTACAAAGGAGCAAAACGGTGATAATGTTAGCAGCTGCTCCTCCGCAGTCATATCCAAGTAGTGCGGTCGTCGAACAGGTAAATGCGGCCACGAAGATGGTTTTTTTGACGTACATATCTCTTTGAAACTAATGTTAAATCAATATAAATTTTAATAAACTTTATTTAAATGCGAACTAATAGAAACTCGTCTCAAGCTTGTTAAACGAATCATTGCATGATCGATGATAGCGTTAAGCAACTCCAATGGGCCTTTCTTATTAAAAAAAACGAATAGTAATAAATTGTAATATGTTTCGTAATTCGTTACGACATTTCCGTAAAAGCTGCCATAGTTTAGCACGGTTTAACTTCATTTTAATAACAAGAACGATTTTTTTGAAAGTAAATTTACAAGTTTGAATCGTTCATGAAATTCGAGAGAAATTAGGTGCTAAACAGAATTATAAAGTGACCAGGTTACCCACTAGGCAATAATAAAAAAAATTACAAATAATAAAATATGAGATTCAAAGAGAAATTAAAGACTGTTAATAAATTTGATGAACAATTTATTATGACCATGTTGAAAGATTTGTCCTTCACTAGGGAATTCCTCAGCAACTACAAATTTTTTATTTAAGACTTGTTAAAAAAATATATAAACATTACAATAAATAAACTCAAATTTTTTTTTTTTTTACCTTGATCACTTAATTCACGCGTCAATACATATTATTTTTTTTCAGAGTCATACATTACAATAAAACTTAACATATTATAGTATAATTAATCCTAAAAACACCTTATCTCGTCACACGAAATGATATACTGAATTCTATCTAGACTAGTGTTTAATAATTTAGGTATCTTCCGTATTATAATGTCCTCTATCAGTGTGTCCGCTTATGATAATTAAATTTTAACATTTCGTTATAGATGTTGTTTAGATTATTCGTGTCAGTTCTTTAGTTAACTGTATTATTATTTGTTATATGATACATTTCGCTTATGTTTCTTTTGTACCAATTGTCTTCTCTATCTAAAATGTCTGCCTCATCAAATTTGAACTTGTGTCCTTTTATAAAATGGTGCTCGGCTAACGCAGTAATATAATTCTTTTGAGCATTTGTAGGTTCGCAGTCATTCTTATGTTGTTCTAATCTTTTCTTTAATTTTTGTTGAGTTTGTCCTATGTAGCATTTATCACATACACAAGGTATTTTGTAAACTAGGTTCGATTGTTATAGTTTATCAATCTTGCCTTTTAGTTTTTTGAATATTGAATTTATTTAAACCAAGTTATAAAAAACTAGTTTTACATTAGTATTTCTGAAACATTTTTTTATTTTATTCGATAAAGGTTTGAGAAACGGAAACTTAATAATTTTTTTGTTATTCAGTTCTTTTACTTTCTTCTGATCTCTCTCTAATTTATACTTACTAAACACCATGTGTGTGAGACTCGTTAAATAATTGTTATTCTTTAATTACGTTTTATTTTAACGAACTGGTATGTGAAACCTACAAGCTCTGGTAAATGTTTAAATTACAATTCGAATCATCTAATAAGCCAAAAAATTAGGGTCATCAAAGGATTACTATTTAGAGCACTGACGTTAAGTAGTAAGAAATTTCATATAGAAAATAAAAATAGAATAGAACTAATCTTAAAGAATAGCAATTACCCAACGAGTCACATACACATGGTGTTTAGTAAGTTTAAATAAGAGAGAGATCAGAAGAAAGTAAAAAAACTGAATAACAAAAGAATTATTAGGTTTCCGTTTGTCAAACCTTTATCGTATAAAATAAAAAAATGTTTCAGAAATACTAATGTAAAACTAGTTTTTTATAACTTGGTTTAAATAAATTCAATATTCAAAAAACTAAAAGGCAAGATTGATAAACTATAACAGTCGAACCTAGTTTACAAAATACCTTGTGTATGTGATAGATGCTACATAGTACAAACTCAACAAAAATTAAAGAAAAGATTAGAACATCATAAGAATGACTGCGAACCTACAAATGCTCGAAAGAATAATATTACTGCGTTAGCCGAGCACCATTTTATAAAAGGACACAAGTTCAAATTTGATGAGGCAGACATTCTAGATAGAGAAGACAATTGGTACAAAAGAAACATAAGCGAAATGTATCATATAACAAATAATAATACAGTTAACTAAAGAACTGACACGAATAATCTAAAAAACATCTATAACGAAATTTTAAAATTTAATTATCATAACCGGACACACTGATAGAGAACATCATAATACGGAAGATACCTAAATTATTAAACACTAGTCTAGATAGAATCCAGTATATGATTACGTGTAACGAGATAAGTTGTTTTTAGGATTAATTATACTATAATATGTTAAGTTTTATTGTAATGTATGACTCTGAAAATAAAATAATATGTATTACCGTTTGAATTAAGTGATCAATGTAAAAAAAAAAAATTAGAGTTTATTTATTGTAATGTTTATATATTTTTTTAACAAGTCTTAAATAAAAAATTTGTAGTTGCTGAGGAAGTCCTTAGTAAGGGACAAAACATTCAACAATGTCATAATAAGTTGTTTAATAAATTTATTAACTGTCTTTAGTTTCCCTTTAAAACTCGTATATATTTATATATTGTTGGGACAAGAATATTGATAATTAAATTACAAATTATTTTAGTAGATATCTTAAGAGGAATTTGGATTCCTTAAGGTCGAGATTGACTGACTATCGTGTACAGAAGGTATTTATTATTTTTTTTTTTTTTTTTAATTTGTTCGCTTGTAGATGCTGGTTATAAATCGTCTATAAGAAGCTATGAATCTCTCTATGTAGTGCCTTTTAGAGTAGAGTGGGAGATTCCCCTACTGACTCTACTTTTAACTGTATATAAAAAGGAAAATTTACTCCAGCACCCATACTTAATAACTATGTAGGTATAAAAACAATAACAAGTATTAAAGTATTAGTTAATATTTAGATAGAGTAAGCTTATTTCGCACAGATTTTTTCTTTATCTTTGTGAACATTTCGGGTCTTATTCTTGTAACTAATCTTTATATTATTTTTAGGAAGAACTTTGAGAATTGGGTATGGGCCGGTGCATTGATTTCCTAATTTAGATGTTGGCTGCTTTAAAAGATAAACGGTCTGACCAACAACGAGTTTCTGACCACGAGCCTTACGATCATAGTAAACTTTGGATCTTATTTTTGCTCTAACCAAATTCTGTCTTGCCACCACTTGCGATCAACGTATCTTATGAACTAGATCAAGATAATATTTAAGATATGTTTTGTCGAGATTTCCATTCGTATGTTCGTTTTCGGAGGGGATATTAGCTTGTTTACCAAAGACTAGCTCATGAGAAGTGAATTTCGTCCCCTCATGCATGCTTGTATTATAAGAGAACATAGAATGAGTGAGCTATTTATCCTACTCTCGTTTCTTTTTAATGAAATGTTTTAAATATTCGATCAAGACAATGTGTGATCGCTCTAAAGAACCATTTAATTGCGGATGGAATGCTGTAGTTCTAATCTGTTTGCATTTATACTGTCGTGCAATAAACTTTAAAAGAGAACTAGTGAAATTGGTCCCCTAGTCTGAAAGTATAATTTTTGGCGCACCAAATATATTACAAAAATTTTGAACCATTATATTTGCAATATCGAATGATTTTGCTGCCTTAAGTGGTACAGCAATAAAAAATTTAGTCAAGAGGTCCTGTATAGTAAGAATAAATTTGTTACCAGTTTTTGTTTCTCGTAATGGTCCGACTAATTCCATAGCAACCTTGTCGAACGCATCTTCCGGCGTATCAGGGATAATCATCGGTTCTTTTGACTTTATTCTGGTTAATTTTTTTATTTGACAACTTTCGCAGTATCTTACGAACTCTTGAATATCTCGTTTCATGTTCCTCAAAAAATATTTTTCGCGAATTCTGGCATAAGTTTTAGTAACTTCCTTGTGTCCACCGACAGGCGAGGAGTGACATTCGACAAGTATTTTTTCTCGCTTCTCTGGAGAAGGAATCGTCACCTTTCCAGCACAAATTTTAATTTTGCAAGACTCGAAATCGAATGCGTTACTTAATTTTCTTTGAACTTGTTGCCATGATGTATTGTCAAAGTAAAAAGTCTTTGCTATTCTAACTGAGGTGAGACCAAATTCACGTGTAACGGCGAGCAAAAACTCCAACGCCTCTATCAAAATTTTGTACTTAACACTATTCGCACAATTTTCTTTTATTGGAATAGTAATTAAATAAAACCTTTTAATATTAGTAACTTTAGCACGTGCTAAAGTCAAGTCTTTAGGTTTGGGTAGAAGTTTCGATTCGCTAAGAAGTTTTGCACCCGCGTCACACGGCGTGCCTTTTAGATCAGTAAAAATTACTAAATTGTCTTTCCGTAAACTTACGGGTCTCTTGTTATACCTAAATTTGACGTAAGCATTCTCATGTGAATATCAACGCGCGCTCGCGACGGGGAACAAAGAATTTTGTAATCACTGGTACTCCCCGTGTCAGGGTTGCGTCGTCTGTCTCCCCCGTATTAGTCAGTGCACATGGAGATCCAGTCAGGTCGTTGACCTCGCCAGGTGTTACGTCGAGGACGTCTGTATCGTCTATACTGATGTCAATGTCACTGTCTTCGTCATCGGTCTGATTTCCTTTTGGTTCAAATTGTATTTGGCGGTCGCCTAAGTCACTTGTACCCACAGGCTATACCTTGCTGACTTCCGAGGGGTTCCTCGATATAGCGTCGGCATTTACATTTGCAGTACCAGGTCGATAGAAAATCTTGTATTTGTAATCTTTCAATTTAAGACTCCACTTTACAAATCGTGAAGTGAGGTGGGTCCTTGACCGATTTTAGCCATACCAGAGGTCGATGGTCGGTAACTAATGTCAATTCTCTACTAGACAAATAAGGTCGGAAATAGTTTACTGTGTAAACAATGCTAGCAGTTCCCGTTCTATAGTAGAGTAATTAATCTCTGCTTTGTTTAATGTTCGAGAGCAGTATGAAATGGGTAAATCTTTGCCGATTGGACCCTGGCTTAAGACTGCACCGTTCGCATATCCGGAAGCATCGGCTGTAACATTGAAAGGTAATTCAAAATTTGGAAAGGCCATAATTGGTTCTTTACAAAGTATGTCCCGCAGCGAACAAAAGTTATTTTCCTGAGTTTCTCCATAAACGAAAGGAACGTTCTTTTTTAACAAGCCAGAAAGTGGCTGTGACAATTTAGAAAAGGCAGGTATGAATCTCCTTTAATAGCCAGCGAGACCTAAGAACTCTCTAATTGATTTAATGTTTCTTGGTCAAGGAAATTCGGTTACTTCATCCATTTTCTTGGGATCTGGCTTTACGCCATCTCCACTTATTATATGGCTTAAATAAACTACCTCCCGCCTCAGAAATTCGCAGTTATCTGGCTGTAACCTTGTATTGGCCCTACGTAGCCTTTGCGCGAGATTTCTAAATTTAGACTCGTGTTCGCTCAGCGATCTAGAGTATAGGTCTACGTCATCTAAATACACGAACATTTCCTCGCCCTGCAACCCGGTTAAAACGTAATCCATCAATCTTTGAAATGTTGCMGGCKCGTTTTTAAGACCAAATRGCATTCAGGTAAATTCGTAATGGCCATATGGTGTTGAAAATGCTGCCTTAGCTTGATTTTTTGGATGCATTTTTATTTGGTGGAAACCCGATTTTAAATCAAAGATGGAGAAATATTCTGCTGCCCCTAACTGGTCAAGTATTTCCGTTAAATAAGGAATAAGGTAGGCATCACCTACTGTCTCTTCATTTAAATTACGGTAGTCTATTACTATTCTCCACTTAGGGTTTCCTCCAGAATCCGCTTTTTTGGAACTATCCATAATGCAGAGTTATAGGGCGAAATAGATGGTTTTATTATACTATTTTCTAATAACTCGGATGCTTGACGTGAGATTTCCTCTTTGTGGAAAGGTGGAAATCGGTACTGTTTTGTATGCACAGGAACGTTATCGGTCGTAAAAATTTTGTGCCTCAGTATGTTCGTACATCCGAGGGGATCGCCCGGTAAATGGAAAATGTCTGCGTTGTCTTCTATTAACTTGGAGACAGACCGTGCCTCTTCTAAATTCAGGTGATCCAGGCGGAGAAGTGCTCTGACAGATTCTGCTCGAGAATATGTAAAGGAAGGTTTGGCCTCAAGGATATTTACATTAGGAAACTCTTCTCTATTCTTTTCAGTGAAAATTGTATGGATAAAGAATAGGATCTGGGACGGGTCAAGAGCATTAGTTTTGTTACTAGTATTGGGTCCTGAATTTAGAAGGGTATCCTCCCTAAATTCCGAAAGTTCCAAACGCGGGATTTCAAACATATATTGCTTTGATGTAGTGTTTGAAATCTTAAAAAATCATTTACCGTTTTTATTTTTATTTAAAGCTTCGCCAGCGTAAATACCAGCTGGAAGCTGTAAGAGGAGAATGTAATCTTCTGAAATTTCCGAGTTTTTAATGTAGCAGTAAGAAATTTTAGACGAACGTAACGGAACGCAAATACTTTTGCTTCTTGAAAAGGGTACGGACATATTTTTAAAATTTTAACATCTGAGGGTATTATTAATATTAGCGTATCTGGATCCTAAAAAATCCATTCCTAAGATACCGTCGAAATAAATGGGGATGTTCTCGTCGACTAGATGAAATAAAACGTCTTCCCCGAATATGCGAATAATTAAAGTACCCAGTGTGTTCTGTTTTTCAAGAGTGATTCCTGTGAACTGTAGTAAGTCCGTCTTGTCAATTTTTGTTGATGGTTTATTACAATTCTTTTTTAGCAAATTTACCTCGGCGCCAGTATCAATTATAAGTGTCACATGTCCAGTCATTCAAAGCGAGAGTTTTGTGACACAAGGAGACTCCCACTTTGGATTATATTTTACTTGTTTAATTTCGACTGCTTCGGTATCTGAACTGGACTGTTTGGACGCTCCCTGGGAGGCGGGGAGTGACCGGCGTTTTTCTCCGCATCCCCCCTCGAATTTCCCAAATTCAGATTCTCAATTTTATATATTAGTTTTTTACATTCGACAATCAGGTTTCCAAAATTCTTACAATACTGGCATCTCTTTATTGGAATCTTTTTGTTAGGAGGATATTTTGGCTTAGTAGGAGATTCAGGTGGGCTAGGTGGTTTTGGCTTAGGTTTGGAAGAGAAAGGGTAACTCTTCTTCTGCCAATAATTGTCCTCTGAATGCCCGTCTTTTTTACATTAACCACAGATTATAGATTTTTTAAATGGTTTAACATTTGCGACGCGATTTCCAACCATTAAGACACCAATTTTACTATCCTTCTCCTTGTTTTGCTTGTTTATTTTAAGGAGGCAAATTAAAACTCGTCGAAGTTGCTATAATACTCATATTTCAATGCCGTCTTATAATCCAGAGACAGACCCCTAATGAGAGCATCTAATCCTTTTTTTTCGATTGCCAACTCAACCTCGCGTTCAACTAGCCCCGAGTTTTTTGTCGTTTCGTCTAGAACCGATTGGGTAAGTTCTTTTACTCGACCAAAATAATCGAGCATATGTTCGCTCGGTCTCATAAACTCCGTAGCAGGCTGTCCCCTATAGTAGTTTGATCAGCGAGAAGGCAGAAACGCGTCTTTTAATCTTTTTATAAGGTGTTTTACTCTACTAATTTTAAGACCCTCGATTACTAGATACGCGTGACCAGTTTGGAAAGGAAAAGCCTAGCGAGAGATGTTTCCGTCTTGGTTGAAAAACCCGCTTGCAAAGATTCAAATGCGCGTCGACATGCCCTAATAAACTGTGTTACGGAAATATTTTGTCCATCAAATTTTGGGACATGTTCTATAAGTTTCCGTAACTTTGACGAAAACTGTGAAAAACCGGGAAGAGAAGCAATGGAGCTATTCTCTTCATTTCTCTAATCTTTTGCCTTAAATCCTCGATTTCCCTTTTTAATTCGCACTCACCTTCGGAAAGGGGTGGTATGGTTCTCCGTCTTGGAGCTAACGTTAGAGAAATAGGACGCAAAGAACTAGGAGTAAAAGGTAACGGAACAGAAGAGTCCACCGGAGGATCAGACCGTTCAAAACCCCGAAAACCGGACATATAATTTCCTAAGGATTTTCTTATTTCCTCCTCCATTAACGCGAGTCTCTGTTCCCTATATTCTAACTTAAGTTCCCGTTTGCTAAGTTCCTCTTGTTTTTTAAGCGTTTCTTGCTGCTTTTTACTAAGTATAACTTGTTTAATCATAATTTTTTTTTTTCTCCTACGCATTACCGAATCTATGTCGCTAAGCGTTAATGTCTGTTCCACTATAGCCTCCTCACTGATTGGAGTATCTGGTTCCATTCTCTTTTGCTATTGCGAAATTTTAAGTTTTGCAAATAAAAGTTACGGAACAAAAGTAAAAAGGCTCCCGAAACGCAAAGAAAAAAAGAATTAAAAAGGAGTTAAAAATTAAGCTTGACAAGGCCACACTACCGTTTCGTAATCCAACCGCTGCAACCAGTTTTTATTATGTGACGTCCTCGCAGTTAAACGAGTAAAAGACGAGTGACCCAACAAATATTTGCCCTATTTTCGGTCAGTCCGCAAAGCCGGTACTCTACCAGGGATCTAGGCTAGAAGAGCCAGCACCTGCAAGTTGAAAGGTATGATGAGATATACTTACCTTTAAAGAATTATTAACACGTCTTCTGGTCTAATTTTGTCGAATAAACGGTCGCAGGATTTCGAGTAATATAGGTTTTTTGCCGTTAAGATAAGGCTACTTAATTCACTGATAAAACTAGAGTATATACTTCAAAGTTACTCAAATAATTACACGAGGATAAATTAACAAAAATAATGTAGAAGTCCGTCTTTCAAGCTAATAAAACAAAAGAGTATCAGGAAAAAGACTGCTCTCGTTTCTAACGTATAATGAAGAATAATCTAGAAAAGTAGTCTTAGGCCGTTTTGAAAGAGAAAGTTTCTTGTACAAAAAACGCGTGAATACCTATTATTTGAACAGAGGTTATTAACTAAGTAAATATTCTCGAATGAGTCATTTCGTTGTTGTCGGTAGATCGTAAGCAAGGACTCCCGTGACTCACGAGCCCAGCACGGCGTAGTGGGAGGTACCCCAACTCGCATCCTAATGCCCCCTCCACTACCAACAATCTCCAATTCGTGAGAAAGGAATAGTAATTGTTACATTAATCAAATGTTAACTAACACAAGTCGGTAATTTAGGTAAGGCAGGTTACCCTATGAACGACAATCGACACGTGTTTATACTAATGTCACATGCTGACAAAATAATAATCATCAATGGTCGTTCATAAGAGTGCTTTTAATGTAAGTAAAAAAAATTTAAATTATTTTTTTTTTCGTAAAGTATTACAGGAAGATAAATCGCAACTATTAGATATTACTTATAAAATGATTTACATTGGATAATATGCCCTGCCATACAAAGTCGTCACTAGGACGTGACAATATAAAATCTCTTTCTATTTGGATGAAAGTACATTACTAAAAAAATCTCTTCCTACTTAATTTGATGTACTCAACTTATTAAATTTTTTTTTGTTTAAATAGAGAAACTTTAATAATTAAATACCTTTCTGTTGAAATAAAAGTACTTAACTTATCAAATCTGCTCTCGTTTAAAAGAAAGTACTCAACTCATAAAATCTTTTTTTGTTTAAATAAAAAAACTTATCAAATTAAATTTTTTTTCCTTTAAATAGAATTACTTAATTTATCAGATAAGTATTCAATTAAAAGCAAGTACCTAGCTTTTTAGGTTT
>NW_014570442.1:0-1020 GCF_001313835.1 Polistes canadensis
AAAGGACTTACTACATCAATTCCCTTTAAATTTGAATAAAAGTACCTAACCAATTAAATCTCTTTTTATTCATAAAAAGTACCTAATTAATTAAATCACGTTTTATTTGAAATAACGTACCTTACTATTTATATCTTTTTACATTTAAATGAAAAAACATAACTTACCAAATCTCTTTCCATTTGAATAACAGTATTTAACTCATCAAATCTCTTTTCGCTTAAATAAAAGTGTTTTATTCATTAAATCACTTTTCATTACAATAAAAGTATTTACCTCATTAAATCTCTTTCTATTAAAATGAAAGTTCTCAATACATTAAATCTCTTTGTTTTGAATAATTGTACCTAAATAATAAATCTCTTTCGATTTAAATGAAAATACTCAAAAAGTTAAATCTCTTTTGCTTTAAATAAGAGAACTAAAATCATCTAATCCCTTTCTGTTTTGATAAAAGTATTGAACTTATAAAATCTCTTTTTATTTGAAAGAAACTACTCAACTTATTATATCTCTGTTATTTAAATTAACGTACTTAATTTATTAAATCTCTTTCTATTTAAATAAAAGTACTGAACTAATTAATCTCTATCTATTGAATTAAAGTACTCAACTTATCTAATCACCTTTTATTTGAGTCATAGTACTCAACTCATTAAATCTATTTCTATAAGAATAAAAGTACTCAAAATATCAAGTCTTTTTCTATTTAAATGAAGGTACTTACCTCATTAAAACACTTTCTGTTGGAATGGAAGTTCTCTCCTAATTGTATATCTATCTATTCGGAAAAAAGTACTAAACTTATCGAATCTCTTTTCATTTAAAGAAATGTACTCAACTAGTCAAATCTCTTTTCATTTGAATTAAAGATCATAACTCATAAAATCACTATCTATGTCAATAAAAGTAATCAACCTATCAAATTTCTTTCTATTTAAATAAAAGTACCTAACTCATTAAATCTCTGTCTATTTAAATAAAAGTACTCAACACACCAAATATCTTTCTATTTAAATA
>NW_014570442.1:1443-8825 GCF_001313835.1 Polistes canadensis
CAAATAAAATTTCTTTCTCTTTAAAATAAAGAAAAAAACTTATCAAATTTCTTGTTATCTACTTAAAAGTACTCAATTCTTAAAATCATTTTCCATTTTAACGAAAGTACTTAACTAATTAAATCTGTTTCAATTTGTATAAAAAAATTTAAAACAGTAAATCTCTTTCTGTTTAAATAAAAACACCTATTTATCAAATCTTTTTTCAATTGAATAAAAGTACTAAACTTATTACATTACTTGGGTCTTTAAAAGGGTTTGCATTTAAATTTAAATACTTACCTCAATATTTCTCTTTCCATTTAAATAAAAGTACCTAACTCATCAAACTTCTTTCTATTTGAATGAATGTACATAACTCATCAAGTCTCTTTTCATTTAAAAAAAATTGCTTAATTTATCAAATCTCTTTCTATTTTAATAAAAGTACTTAACCATTAAATAAAAGTAATAAACACATCATATCTCTTACTTTTTAAATGAAAGTACCCCACACATCAAATCTCCTTTTAAATGATTGAAAATAAATAACTAATCAAATCTCTTTCCATTTAAATGAAAATACTCAATTATTCAAATTTCTTTTTATTTGAATAAAATAATTAAACCTAAAAAATCTTTTTCTAGGGGTCTAGTGATAGTGCTGGTTGCGGTCTTCAGCGTGACAACCCTGCAGAGACCKTCCTTTCCTGGGTGTAGTTGTATCACTCTGGCAAGAGGCCATTTCGATGGCGGAAGTCGCTCTTTAGTGATGAGTACAAGAGACCCTTCCCTGATATCGTTTTGCGATGTCTGCCATTTGGATGTGGTCTGATGCGCTTGCAGGCATTCCGTCGACCATTTTCTCCAAAATTGCTGGAAGCGCTCTTGAATTCGCTGGAAATGAGACAACCTGGAATCTGAGATGTCTATTAGAGATGGCTCGGGGATAGTTGTTAATGCTTCCCCTCTGATGAAATGGCCGTGTGTTAATGCTCTGATGTCATCAGGGTCCTCCGAGAGAAAGCTGAGAGAAAGTTGAGAACCGCCTCAACTTGAGCTAAGAACGTGGAGAAGTCTTCGAACGTTAGCAACGTATCCGAGAAGGTTTGTTTGAGATGATATTTGATTGATTTCACCGCCGCCTCCCATTTTTCACCCATATGTTGGGCTGCTGGAGGATTGAAGATCCACTTAGTGCCGTCATTAGCGAGAAGTCTCTGGATCTTGAGRGATTCCTTCGTTGCAGCTGAGAATAGCTCCTTAAGCTGCTTGTTTGCTTCCTGGAAGTTGGTACCACAGTCGCTTCTGAGCGTTTTTAGAAGACCCCTACGGCTGGTGAACCGGCGAAATGCCTTGAAAAATCTTTCGGTGGAGTAGTCAGAGAATACTTCGAGATGAACGGCAGAGGTGGAGAAGCATATGAACACTGCTATCCAACCCTCAAAGGACTTTGCACCTCTGCCTTGAAAAGTCTTCATTGTTACTGGCCCGGCGTAATCAAGCTCTGTAGTCTCGAACACAAGAGATGGTGTCACTCGAGATGCCGGGAGTGGAGCYATGAGTTGTTGTKCTCTCACTCCACGTATTCGAGCACAAGTGAGACAATCTTTGAGGAAGGACTTCACAGGAGCACGACCTCCAATAATCCAGAAAGTCCTCCGAATGTAGGAGAGCGTCAGCTGAGTTCCTCCATGCATGGTTCTGGCGTGAGCATCGGAAATGAATAGATTGATGAATTTTGATTGACGAGGTAGTATTGCTGGATGTTTACTCTCATCATCTAGCTAAGAATTTTGCAGCCGTCCCCCAACCCTGAGAATTCCAACACGATCGATAAAGGCCGTGAGTCGCGTCAGAACGTGATGTTTGTTGAAAGATTGTCCTGCCGACAACGTTCTCAATTCTGGTGAGAAATACGCCTCTTGAGTCGCGCGTATCCAGAACAATTTAGCTTTCTCCAGATCTGCTGGATTCAATGGCGATGCGGACAAGCTCGAACCAGGAACCTTCTTAAAGCGCGAGACTGCTCTCTGAATGATTGCCGTGATCTGAAGTAGTTTTGTGAGATGCCGATGAAAGGAGGATGATTGAGGAAGGTCAACGAAGTCCCAAACTAGAGGTGGGGCTTGTAAGAGTGCAAGTGATATGCCAGGGCGTTCCTCCAAATTCTCTTCTGGTGAGGGTGGCACTGACGAGTGCCAAAATTCTGGCGACTGAGAAAGCCATGGTGGACCACTCCACCATAGTGGGTGATCAATGAGTTGAGATGCACTGAGACCACGAGATGCCCAGTCAGCTGGATTTAGCTTTCCGGAGATGAATCTCCAATGAGCATGGGGTACAGACTCGTAAATAGCGGCTACCCTATTGCCTACGAATTCCTTCCATCTCATAGGATTGTTTTTGACCGATGCAAGGGTCACAGAAGAGTCAGACCACAGAAAAGCAAGAACGTCCGAGAGGTCGAGAAGTCTAATTACATTTCCGGTCAGCTTGGTTAGCAGAGCCGCTGCTGAGAGTACAAGTCTTGGAATTGTCAACCTCTTGAGAGGAGCTACTTTTGATTTAGCACAGACTAAACTGACTACAGAAGATGAGCCAGCGTACGACACCCTGATATATACAACTGCTGCCATTGCAAGTTGAGAGGCGTCTGAGAAGCCATGTATCTGTACTGAGGTCGCCTTTGACGAGAGGTTTAAACATCGGGGAGTTTCTATGACTGATAACTGAGAGAGATGTTGCCTAAACTGGGACCACTCGTGAACTATGTCTGGAGTGAGATGATCATCCCAACCAACCTTTTCCCACCAGAGTCGCTGCATGAGGATTTTCGCTTTGATCACTACCGGAGAGAGGAGTCCAAGAGGATCAAACAATTGAGCAACTTCTGAAAGAATGATGCGTTCCGTGACGGCTTGATGGAAAGAGATGGTACCGTGAAAATTAAAAACATCTTTCTGAGAATTCCAGGAGATGCCTGAGATCTTGGTAGTGCTATCATCAAACGAATGGACAGGCTAGCTGTCAGACTGTGGGAGAGAGGTGCGAGTAAGGTTAGGGGAATTACTTTTCCACTTGTCGAGTGGTAAACAGGCGGAGGAGCACATGTCCTCTAACTGAGATGCGACTGCATTGAGATGATCAATAGTCTCTGCCCCCCCTGATATGTCGTCAACATAGCTTCCCTTGAGAATAGGGTTGACTGCGAGAGGATACATATGACCTTCATTTTCAACGAGCTGTCTAAAAATGCGACAGGCTAGATAAGGAGCCGAGCGAGTACCGTACGTGACAGACGTAAGCTGATATGCCTGAACTTGAGATGATTCATTAACCCAGAGAATTCGTTAAAGGTCATGATCTTTGGGATGCACTTGGATTTGGCGGAACATTTTGACAATGTCCGTTATGAAAATGTACTTGTGCTGCCTGATCCACAGYAGTACATCGAAAATGTCCGTTTGAGTCTTCGGCCCAGTGTGCATAGGATCATTGAGAGAGATACCGGTTGAAGACTTGGCTGAACCGTTAAATACTACTTGCAGTTTGGTGGAGGAACTTTGCTCGCGCCAAACTCCGTGATGCGACAGGTAATACGCCTGAGATGGCTCAGAAGCATCGAGAGGAACAGGAACCATAYGTCCTAAAGACTCATATTCTTTGAGGAATTCAGAGTAGGTCTCCTTGAAATGCCTATCGGTTTCGAATTTCTTGAGAAGTCTTYCAAGGCATCTCATGGCAAGAGACCTTGAATGCCCTAAGGTAGATATGTCTTTCGAGAATGGCAGACGAACCATGTAACGACCAGTTGGCAATCGAGAGTGCGTATCAACAAAGTGCTGCTCGCATTGCGATTCAGCGAGACTCAAGGTTGACGCGAAAGAAGATGAGACTTCTTCCTGAACCCAGAATTTTGTGAGAGCTTTGTCAAGAGAATCGATAGAGATGGCATGGCAAATTTTGAGAGGATCGACCTTGCTAGGGCTGGAAGTTGCGCCTAGAACTGCTTAACAGAACCTGGTGTAGAAAGCTATAGGTTCAGAGTCGCCTCTCATAACAAGGCGAGAGGACTTGAGAACTCTTCTGAGATTATCAGCACMAATGAGAATGTCAATGTGATCTGGAGTGAGAAAGTCAGGATCCGCTAATTTAAGAGATCTGAGATAAGGCCAATTTTGCTCTGATATTACAGACGACGGCAACTGAGATGTGACTTTTGGCAAAATGAATGCCTTAAGATGAACCCGAGATGACAAGTATGTCGATTGGAGCACTAAGGACACGTGACCTTTAGTCGCTCTTGGAGATGTACTACCCACACCTTGAATAAGAATGTTTCCTGGAGAACGGCTAAGCTTTAGCTTAGCTATGATTTTGGAGGAGACTAAAGTCAACTCTGATCTAAGATCAATGAGAAGGCGTACCAACTTATGCGTTCCCTTTGAAGATATGGCAAAGGCTTTACAAGTAGCTAAGAGTACTGGAGCTCGAGAGCACGTTGAAAGCGATGGATTAGACGAACGATCGATGTCTGAGATAGGTGACGAAAATCTGACTCGATTAGTCGTCTGAGAGGACCTTGAGGTAGATGAGATGGTCATTTTTAAAATGGATCTGAGAGGACGATGTGGGTAATGAGATGTCCCACCTACTCCTCATTCTGATGACGACTTTTTTGAAGAGTTCTAAGAAGAACTCTTCTTGGTAGATATGGACTTAGGAGGAGATGATCGAGATGAAGATGACTTGTGAGAGGAGTCATGAGTGGAAGCCTTCGGCTGGGAGAGGTGTTTGGGAGTCGACGTACCGGAATTGGATGATGATGACTTCGGACTAGAGGATCGGCGATGAGATGACTTTTTTAAAGATTTTCGACGATTCTCTCTCAGTGACTCATCCGACGATACCCGTGAGCCCTGCGAGGTCGAGACTCTCTGAAATGTCTGTGTTGTCTCTGAAAGAGAGCTTGAAGTTCTTGAGATTGGCGGCGATGACCATGATATTGGATGAGATGTCTTTGTCATAGGTGGAGATGTCCTAGACGATGGAGGAGATGTTCTTGTTGTAGGAGGAAATGTCCTGGACGATGTCATCCTTTTCTCGGTATGTATGAGCGTGTGGTGCCGATCTCCACACTGGTTGCATCGCCTAGTACTCCTGCATTGCCTAACGTTATGCCTGCCTAAACTGTTATAACATAGGCGAGATTCTGCTATGACCTTCTCCTTCTTCTGTTGACTTAGACTCTTAAATAGAGGACAGAAGGCGATGTAGTGCTTATGACTACAATAACTGCAAGTATTGGAGAGGTCTGTTATAAATCGCATCGGATGTTTTTTAATTGGCCTTTTATCCAATGATGACTGAGATGATCGTGTAGACTGAGATATCGGTGTAGGCGTAGTAGCCTCAGCCTTTACGTTTAAGGACCTTGCGTAGGACCTTGTGGCGGCAGATTTGGGCCGTAAGGATGTTCTTTTGAATTCCTCGTAAGACCTACGAGTCTCGATAGGTTCCAGTGCTCCAGCCGTGCTAGTGAGATGACTCATTTGTTTATCTAGTTGTAGGAACTCGCGTGATGTTCCTAATCTTGTTTCCCAGTCTTCGCGAGTCTTGTCATCCAACGCTAATACCACCTGAAGAACGAGGATGTGAACCCATTGATTAATCGGGCATCCTAATGTCTCTAAAGCACTAAGAGATGACGTAACGATATTAATTATTTTGTTGAGGGATCCAGATGACCTTTCCTTGATGCGAGGAAGGGCCATCAGCCTATCGAGATGAGCCAGGATTATTAGGCGTTTGTTGTCGAATCTATCTGTCAATCTATTTCATGCTATAGTAAAAGAATCAGCGGATAATTTTAGATTTGATATGACTTTAGCCGCCTCCCCCTCCAAGCTGGTTCTGAGATAGTGTAACTTCTGAACTTGTGAGAGGTCTGAGTTGTCTTTGATCATTGAGGAAAATAGTTCCTCAAAAGGTGTCCACTCTGAGAAGGCACCGGAGAACTTCGGTAATGAGATGTTAGGAAGTACTGTCCTTGAACGAGATGCTGTCTGAGATGTGACAGGCGGTACTTGTTGAGAAAGTTCCTCTATACGCAAGTTTAACAGCGTTGCTCCGCCTAGATATGCCTGCATGGTCGAATCGTAGCGATTTTCTTTGAAGTACGACTATTCCATTGCCGTTTCGCGAGATGACGATACTATGCGGTCGTGTTCGGCATCGAACTTTGACCACGCTGTTCGAAGCAATTCCCTTGTGTCGACAGCGGTTGAGAGGTCCATTGAGTGAAAATTCTTAGCATTGGCAGTTAGATTAAGATGGTGTTAGCCCGCGCCTCTTGCAGCGCTAGTCTCGCTGCTATCTTGAGGCAGGATTGCGGTTACTAGGCGAGACGATAGTGTAGTAGTAAGGCCGTCCCCACTACTTCCGGAGATGACGACAATTCCCTTGTGCCGGATTCCCGCGCCACCTAGATTTTCCCTAGTGGACTAGAGACGTAGGAACTAAACCAGCACTCGACGCGGAACTATCACCCTGTGCTTTGAGAAGCCGAAGTTTAAATTGCGCTAATGGTCCCTTGAACTGATTTTCCTGTYGCAGCACAACGTCCTGGGTGCTCAGCAATGCGACAGGGGTGTACACAACACTTTTCACAAACTTTAAATCTTGTTACACTCACACAAAATAATTCTAATATCCGGCTAGAAGGACCAAAAAATGTTCGAGAAGAAATTAGTAGGTTTGAAAAAGATGCGCTAAGAGAAGACAAGGAGTTAGGCGAGATAGGCTAGTGGACAGTATTATCTTAATTTCTGGTAGAATTTATGTGTAACAAGATTTATTAACAATTATGAACAGAAAAATAGAGATATCAAAAGTATAATAAGTTTAACAAACAGTAATAGGTAAGCTACGCCACGTGTACCGGATATCACGCCACTCATCAGGCCTATTTCCCTTTAAATAAAAGTACTTACCCAATCAAATGTTTTTTTTTTAAATCAAGGTACCTAACTTATAAAATCTTTTTCTGTTTGAAGGAAAGCACTCAACTTATCAAATCTTTTTTCATTTACCTGTAGTACTCAACTCATCAAATCTCTTTTTATTTAAGTTAAAGTACTAAACCTTATAAATCTCTTTCTATAATAATAGTACTACTCAACTTATTAAATCATTTTCTAATTGAATAAAAGTACTAAACTAATTAAATCTCTTTCCATCTGACTGAAAGTCCCTGACTTATTAAATCTCTTTCTATTTATATTAAAGTGCCAAGCTAATTAGATCTTGTTTTATTTAAACGAAAGTACTTAATTCATAAAATCTCTTCCAACTTTAATGAAAGTACTCAATTTATTAAATTTCTTTCAATTTAAATAGAA
>NW_014570442.1:9862-15452 GCF_001313835.1 Polistes canadensis
TTAGGTCTCTTTCCATATGAGTAAAAGTACTAAAATTCTTAAATCTCTTTTTACATAAATGAAAGTATTTTCCTCATTAAACCTTTTTTTATTTAAATAACAGTACTTAACCAATTAAATTTCTTTCCATTTGCATGAAAGTACTTAACTCATTTATACCCTCTCTATTTGAACAGAAGTACTTAACTCATTAAATCACTTTTTATTTGAATGAAACTAATCAACTTATTTAAACTTTTTTCATTTGAATAAAAGTACTAAATACATAAAATATCTTTCTATTTAAAAAAAGGTACGCAGCCTAATAATTCTCTTTCTATTTAAATGAAAGTACTAAACTTATTTATACTCATTTCATTAAAACGAAATTGCTAGCCTTATTTCAAACATTTCCGTTTTACTAAAAGTACTAAGCATATCTAATCTCTTTTAATTAAAATGAAAGTACTTGACTTAACCAATTTTTTTAGTTTTGAAAAAAAAACTTAACCTATCAATTCTTTTTCTATTTAAAGTAAAGTACTTAACGCAATAAATCTCTGGTAACTTGAAAGAAAGTATTCAACTCAAGAAAACTCTTTCCATTTAAATAAAAAAACTCAATTCATCTAATCCTGTTCTATTTAAAAGAAAGTAATCAACAAATTATATCTCTTTACATTTAAATAATAGTACTGAACTTGTTTATTATCATTCCATTTAAAGAAAATTACCCAAATAATTATATTTCTTTCGTTTAATCGAAAGTACCTAACAAATCAAATCTTTTTCTTTATAAATAAAAGTACTTTACACATCAAATCTTTTTCTATTTGAATAAAAATACATAATTTATCAAATCCCTTTTGATTTAAATAAATATACCCAACACATCAAGTCTTTTTCTACTTAAATGAAAGTACTCAATTCATTTTATTTTTTTGCATCTCAAATATAGTTTAAGTATGTTAATATTTCCCATATTATAAAACTCATTAACATCAATAGTCAACCTGTCATCCATTCTGTCTTGTTTCTAAAAGCAAATTGTAATGTCGCTAAAAATATTTAATATATTTAAAAAGAAATTTTCGCTACTTTCTGGATTAAATCGTAGTTAAAAATTATAAAAAATCTAAAACAGTGCTATTTAACAGAAGTTATAAGACGTTTTCTTTCAAGCTTTAAAGCGTATACTTACAAATAAAAAGTGTTAAGTTCGAAAAAATTTGGCAAACATTAATTATATTCGGACTACTGCGGTTAAAAAAAAAGGGGAAAAAATCATTCAATTATAACATTTTTGGTTACTTTACGTGAAGAAATCAATTCTTTTTCAACGAAACTCGATTGTAGTAAACCTGACATTTATTCTGTTATGCTTCTAATAGCACATTTTTACTTTTGCTAAAAATGTCTTAATATATTTGGAAAGAAATTTGTGCTACTATCTATATTAAATCGTAGTTAAAAACTATAAAATTTTTAAAAAAGTGCTATTTAACAAAAGTTATAAAACGTTTTCTTTCAAGTTTTAAAGCGTATACTAACCAAGAAGAAGTGTTAGGTCTATTAAAATCTAGCAAATAACATTTATATTTCATCAACTGAAGTCTAAATAAAGGAAAAATGTCATTTTGTAACAACTTTTTTTTGTTACTTTACGTGAAGAACTCAACTCTTTTTCAACAAAATTCGATTGTAATCAACCTGACATCTATACTTTCTTGTTTCTAATAGCACTTTTTAACTTCTCTTAAATTTTTTCAATATATTTAAAAAAATTTTCGCTGCTTTCTAGATTATAAAATAGTTTGAAAACTATTATATATTAAAGGAAATGCTATACAAAAAAAGCTAAAAAATGTTTTCTTTCAAGTTTTGAATCGTATACTAACAAATAAAAAGTTTTATGTTTAATAAAATCTAGCAAATATCACTTACTTTTAGAAACTGCAGTCGAAAAAAAGAGAAAAAACCATTTTATTACAATTTGTTTTAGTTACTTTACGTTTAGAATTCAATTCTTTTTCAACGAAACACGATTGTAGTCAACCTGACATCCATTCTGTCTTGTTTCTAATAGCACATTTTACTGTCGCTCAAATTTTTTCAATATTACAAGGAAAATTTTTGCTGCTTTTTAGAATATATAATAGTTGAAAACTATTATATATCTAAAGAAAAGTTATATAAAAAAAGCTATAAAACCTTTCCTTTCAAGTTTTAAAGCGAATACTAACCAATTAAAAGTGTTAGGTCTAATAAAATCTAGCAAATAACATATATATTTCATCAACCAAAGTCTTAAAAAAGGAAAAAAAGTCATTGTATTACAACTTTTTTTGGTTACTTTACGTGAAGAACTCAATTTTTTTTCAACGAAACTCGATTCTAGTAAACCTGACAGCCATTCTGTTTTGTTTCTAGTAGCACATTTTTACCGTCGCTAAAAATTTTTCAATATATTTAAAAAAAATTTTTGCTACTTTCTGGATGAAATCGTAGTTAAAAACTATAAAATTTCTAAGAAAGAGCTATATAACAAAAGCTATAATACGTTTTTTTTCAAGTTTTAAAGCGTATACTAACAAATAAAAAGTGTTATGTTTAATAAAATCTAGCAAATATCATTTTCTTTTAACAACTGCAGTAAAAGAAAAGAGAAAAAATCATTTAAATACTACTTTTTTTGGTTACTTTGCGTGTAAAATTCAATTCTATTTCGACGAAACTTGGTTGTAGTAAACCTGACATCAATTCTTTTTTATTTATAGTAGCACATTTTTACCGTGGCTAAAAATTCTTCAATATTTTTAAGAAATATTTTCGCTGCATTCTAGATTAAATAAATGTTTAAAACTATCACATATCTAAAGAAGTGCTGTATAACAAATGCTATAAAACGTTTTCTTTCAAGTTTTTAAGCGTATACTAACAAATAAAAAGTTTTAAGTCCAATAAAATCAAGCAAATATTATTTATATTTCAACAACTGAAGTCTATTTTGTTTTTTTTTTAGTAGCACATTTTACCTGTCGCTAAAAATTTTTAAATATATTTAAAAAGAAATTTTCGCTACATTCTAGATTAAATCGTGCTTATAAACTATAAAATTTCTAAAAAAGAGGTATATAACAAAAGCTATAAAACGTTTTCTTTCAAGTTTTAAAGCGTATACCCACAATTAAAAAGTCTTAAGTCCAATAAAATCTAGCAAATAACATTTATATTTCAAGAACTAAAGTCCAAAAAAAGAGAAAAAATTGTTTTTTTAGTGACTTTACGAGAAGAATTTAATTCTTTTTCAAAATACGCGATTTTAGTAAACCTGACATCTATTCTGTTTAGTTTCTAATAATACATTTTTACCTTTGCTAAAAAAGTTTTAATATATTTGGAAAGAAATTTTCGCTACTTTTTGGATAAAATCGTTGTTAAAAACTATAAAATTTCTAAAAAAGTGCTATATAACAAAAGATATAAAACGTTTTCTTTCAAGTTTTAAAGCGTATACTAACAAATAAAAAGTGTTATGTCTAATAAGTTCTCGCAAATATCATTTACTTTTTCACAAGTGCCGGCGAAAAAAAAAGAAAAAATAATTTTATAAAACTTTTTTTGGTTACCTCAAGTGTAGAATTTAATTCTCTTTCGACGAAACTCAATTGTAGTCAACCTGACATCTATTCTGTCTTGTTTCAAATAGCACATTTTACCGTCACTAAAAATTTTTAAATATTTTTAGGAAAAATTTTCGCTTCTTTCTAGATTAAATAATAGTTGATAACTATCAAATATCTAAAGTAATGCTATGTCACAAAAGCTATTAGACGTTTTCTTTTTAATATATATGAGTTTCAAAGGGAAATTAAAGACATTTAATAAATTTGATGAACAATTTATTATGACCTTGTTGAACGTTTCGTCCCTTACTGGGGACTTCCTCAGCAACTACAAATTTTTTTTTTTTTCATTATTAATTATGACTTGGTAAAAAGATATATAAACATTACAATAAATGAACTTTATTTTTTTACCTCGATCACTTAACTCCCGCGTCAATACATATTATTTTTTTTTCAGAGTCATACATTACAATAAGTTATAGTATAATTAATCTTAAACAACCTTATCTCGTCACAAGTAATCATATACTGAATTCTATCTAGATTAGTGTTTAATAATCTAGATATCTTTCGTATTATGATGTCCTCTATGTGTCTTGTTATGATAATTAAATTTTAATGTTTCGTTATATATGTTGTTTMAATTATTCGTATCTGTCCTGTAGTTAACTGTATTGTTGTTTGTTATATATTACGTTTCTTTTATGTACCTTTTGTACCAATTGTCTTCTCTATCTAAAATGTCTGTCTCATCGAATTTGAATTTGTGTCCTGTTATAAAATGATGTTCGRCYAACGCAGTAATATTWYTTTTTTGAGCATTTGTAGATTTGCAGTCATTCTTATGTTGTTCTAGTCTTTTCTTTAATTTTTGTTTAGTTTGTCCTATGTAGCATTTGTCACATACACAAGGTATTTTGTAAACTAATTTCGATTGTTCTAGTTTATCCACCTTGTCTTTTAGTTTTGTGAATATTGAATTTATTTTAACTTAGTTATAAAAAAAACTAGTTTTACATTAGTATTTYTGAAACATTTTTTTATTTTATTCGATAAAGGTTTGACAAACGGAAACCTAATAATTCTTTTGTTATTCAGTTCTTTTACTTTCTTCTGATCTCTCTCTAATTTAAACTTACTAAACACCATGTGTATGAGACTCGTTAGGTAATTGTTATTCTTTAGGATTAGTTCTATTCTTTTTTTATTTTCTATATGAAATTTCATACTACTTTACGTCATTGCTCTAAATAGTAATCCTTTAATGCCCCAATTTTTTGGCTTATTGGATGATTTGAATTGTAATTTATACATCTACCAGAGCTTGTAGGTTTCCATACCAGTTCGTTACAATGGAACCGTCTTCATTTCTTATAATATTCATATCTAGGAAGGGTAAGGTTCCATTATTTTTACCTCCATTGTGAATGGGATCCTATTATTGACACTATTGAAKGTCTTAAGTGTTTGGTCCATTCTATCCTTAGGTATCGCTGTGACAACGTCATCAACATAAGCCTTCAGGAAAGGAACTGGAAAGGGTAACATGCCTTCAATATTTTTTAGGATATAATTCATCACTAGATTGGCTAGCATTGGACTCGCTGAATTACCCATTCTAGCGCCATCCATTTGTTGGTTGATCGACCCGTTAAACTGGAAGTAGCTCGATTTAAAACAAAACTGTATTAGTTCCACCAAGATATTCTTCGGGACTTTTATGGATTTTCCAAGTTCTTTCCAATCATCATTGATTATATTTAATACTAGTTCTTTTGGAATGTTGATAAAAAGAGAGACTACATCTGTTGCGTATCCCACGCAACGAGTGAGTAGGGCGAAGCACCTAGGCGTGTACGGCCCTGCCAAGGCGTGAGACGCGTGCGACAAAGCAATATCGTTGTTTTTAGTGGTAACCACGGTAGCGCTAAGATGCTTGCAAGGGCTCTTTCTTTATTCTAGCTCGCGTCCTCCCACTACAT
>NW_014570443.1:0-1690 GCF_001313835.1 Polistes canadensis
TAAAACACCAGAGTCAAACATCTACCATGCGAGTAAGATGATTCCCTATTTCCAGTCTCCTGACATAGGTCTGGGGGGGGAGGGGGGATGTAAGTTTGGGGATAAATCCAAACTGTAAGGCGACTCGCTAGAGGGGGCTGCCTGACACTCAGATGTGGCGTGTTCACTAATACGCGGAAAATAATAATTCACTAAGGGAAAATATTATATGAATATTTATTTTAAAAGAATGTATCAAAAGGTCTTGTATAAAATATGTGATAAACTTAACAAAAATCTTAAAGAAGTAAACGGAAGTAGTAGCTAGTTGCACGTCTTTATTTCCTGCCTGTCGGTACTCGTGTGTATTGCTCAACGGATGGAACGGAAGTATCCTTTGTGACTATGGAAATATTAATGTTCCCCTAGAAGCGCTGTTAGCTGTGCTAGAGTGCTAGTGCTAAAGTTTGAGCAGTGAGGATGGCGGCGCTCGTAGTCGCATAGGGTGAAGTGGAAATCTGCTTATCGACAGCAGGTCGCTACACAGACCAAGCTCAAGTCGCCTGGCCGTGGCACTTGAGAGTCGTAACTACGTGAGACGAGAAGTAAACTCGTAGAGATATTTTTGTTAGAATCTATTTGTATTGATTTAAGTGATAATTGTTTTATTTATAATAAAAGAAAGCTGTACATATTGTTGATTCAGTTTCAACTTAGCATCAACCGTTGTAMAATTATTCAACCGTAGTTACCATCATTACCAAGACAAAGAAATTGTCTTATATATATAATTTTTTTATATATTGTTTATATGTTGTATATATTTTATATATTGTTAAAAAATAAAATGTTAACTATAATTCTAGTAATAAATCTTCCTTTATTTGCGCAAAATAATAAACAATTTATTGCTCCTAATTTTTTTTGTGATAATTTTAATTTTCTTTCCTGTATAAAATTAAAAATTAAGAAGTGTAAAAAGAATTTGTATAACTTAAGGACAGAAAAATTTATAAAAAAAAATTTCCTTCACGAAGAATCGAACGTTTACGTTACCATAGCATCAAGATTCGATTTAAAAATGCCGCGCTTATACGCCGGTATGTATATATGTAGATATACAGAACGCTCGACACTCGATGGCCAAGACGAAAAATTCTCGCTACAGCATGAAAAAATATTAGAAATATATAATACAGAACACTCAACAAAATCAATGGCCCAAACAAATAGAAAGGAAGAAGTATCCATTTCTTTTCTCACTCGCCCTCGCATTCACGACCGAGAGACCCCAAGATAACGCACACTAGCTCGCTCGCCTGTAAAGACCAACGAAGACGCCTCACCCCTTTCTAACAATTACCTTTCACCTTCATTTTCTCGCTTATTTTTGCAAATACGAAGATACACCTTAGAACACTTTTTATGTATTTTTTAATTCTACACAACTTTTGTTTGAAACTTTTTTCGATTAAATTCCTAGATTCTAAGATACGGCCATTTTTTACCCTTTTTTACCCTTTTTCTCGTAAATGCAAAATTGTATTGCAAAAAAAATTAGCACCATTCGATTCAGCTACGTCGAATTACCATTGTATTAAATTGTAAAGGACAACTTACACTGATGATATCTAGGCTAACAAACACTAGTCTAGATTGAAACAGTTTTGTTGAGGAACTTAAATAATAACGATCAATTTAACGAAGTTTA
>NW_014570443.1:3480-5413 GCF_001313835.1 Polistes canadensis
AATAAAGGGACGAAACGTCCAACTAAATCAAACTAAGTTCTACTTCTTCATGTCCACGTTCCCTGTTAAATTTTATCATTAAATAAGTTTTATATTTGTCTAAACCTTGATGATAACCTTTCAGTTCCCAGCATACGAGATTTTCCAGTTTTTATAATCAATTAATATAAAATACTTTTCGGCCCTCAATACTTGTGATTTTTTTATTAATAAATTTTGTATTTGTCTAAGCCTTGATTATAACCTCTCGGTTCTCAATAAATGAGATTTTCCGGTTTTGACAAATAATTACCTTTGTAATTGCCAAGACATTGATTATGACCTTTCGGTTCCTAATTGGTAAGATTTTCCAATACCGACAATTACTTAAATTCAAATTACCTTCCGGCTCCCAATATATGAGATATTTAGTTCAAACGCTTACTTCACTGTTACCTGTAATAATATCTTATCAACGTAGTTTACTCAAGACTGTAAATAACTTTGAAAGACAATTTTGTGATCACAAAACTTTGATTTTTAAACACAGGTAAATTTTTATTATTTACTTAATTTTCAAATTTTATGTATTTTATAAATGTTCTTTCAAAGAAATATCCAAAAACAAACTTGTATTTTCCCGGATGGAAAGACGCGTAATCAAATTGATCCACGTTCTGACGGATAAACGGCGGCACAAGAATATACTCGATGATAGATTATATAGAGGGGCGCGTGACTGTTACTCGAATCATTTTTTGGTAATTGCTAGGGTAAGGGAACGTCTTTCGATAAATAAGACAAACAGGCAGAGGATAGGAAATAAACGGTCAAATGTACAAAGTTTTACCGAAGTAAAAAAGGGGACAAAGGTAAGCGGCCGAAGTATCGAACAGTCTCGCGACCGTAAAGAAAATAGACGAATCGGATGACAACTTGTTAATAAATTATGGGAAAACGTACGCGAAGCGATAATTAAATCAGTGGAAGCTACCGTTGGTTTTTGTAAAAGGTACAAAAACAAGCCGTGGTTTGACGAAGATTGCGAAAAAGCCGTTAAAGTCCAAAATGAAGCAGGTATCACATGCCAAATTGTTTTTCGTTCATATTGTTTTTTTCATTATTGAACTTACTTTTTTGACTTTCTACCATTTCTTAAAAACTTTCTGTGTATTATATTCTGTTCTTTAATATTAAAAGCAAAATAATGATTTAATATTATCTAACTACTTTTAAAATAAGTCTTTATCAATAACAATCATGTATTTTAATTATACTTCACATTGCACACAACATGGTGTTCAATCCGCTCTTCGCAATAAAAATATTCTGAGATGCGAGGTGCACACACGGTGTGCAATCACCTTACTTATACGAATTAACTTATTATTTGGGTTATTTCCATAATAGACAATTTTTTTTTATTAAAAATGAACACTATAAACAACAACAAAAATGTCACTTTTCGGGATCGTGTTCGAAAAAAATCGCCGTCTCGAATGGGTTAAATATAATTAGCCGTCAGATTCTAGGTATTCAGTAAAAGTTCTATATATATACAGTTATAAGAAATTATATATAATATTTATATATTTATATAATATATGTGTAAAGAAAGGAGGCTTTCTTTGTTAGGTGTGCTACGTGGCACACGTTGCACGATTCGTGTAATTAGCTCCCTCTAGATCAGGGCTTCTTAAACTTTTGTCATTCACGGCCCCATTTATGATTGCGAGTTTGTTGACGACCCCATACAAATATTACTGCTGTCGGTGGAGATAGCTCAAAACCTTCAACACATGCACGTGTCTAGACGCTGCAAGTCCACTGTATTCCGCCAACTCTAGTGATKTTATAAAATGGTATATATAAATATTTGACATTAAAATCTCTCGCGACCGCAGAATTTTGCTACGCGACCCCATTTGGGGTCGCGACCCATAGTTTAAGAAGC
>NW_014570443.1:5618-13317 GCF_001313835.1 Polistes canadensis
AGGTAATTTTGTAAATTTTGTAAATAGTTGTTATAATAATAATAAATTTAACTTTGTTTTGCAGAGAAACACATTTGGTTATTATTATCCAAGAAAGATTGAATTACTCTTATATATATATACGTTTAATATATTAGGTATTTTCTCTTTTTGCAAATTTTGAATAAACATTTATTTTTGTAAAAGGAACTTTATCAATATTCGTACATTTTAGCTGATTTAGTAGAAATAGAAATATATTCATTGTCGATAGTTCCAGTATTTAGTTGTCGAAAGATAAAGAGTACATTACACTTTCTACATTGTTTGTAAAACAGAATTTGCAGGAATACGCGAGCGTCATTCATTACTTCTTACAGTAATATTAATATATTATACTGCCGTTACATTATTAAATTAATTATGTAGGTTAGATTATTTAATTATTGAGTTGTAATATAAATTCGTCCAATCTTATCCAATTGAAAAAACATAAAAAGCGTTCATTTTTTTTTCCTTTTTGTTTCGTTATCCTTTAATATTTTTAGTTCAAGTAGAGAAAACACGAAAAATGTATATCACATATCAATAATTGAATTATAGAAATCCTGTAATTGATATAATAAAAAAAATGCAATGTGATCATCCTTTTTTCTACATTTGAATTAACAAGAAAACGTTCTGTTTCTTGTATTTTGTCAAATCGATAAAACAAGATTAATATTAGAGTAATACTAGGTCGAAAAACTTGATTTTATGTTTTATTCTATAATATAAATTTATTAGAATTTTTTTTAATTACTTCATTGTCCTAATTAATAAATAAGACGTCTGTTCAATATCATTGTAGAAAAACTAAAATATATGTTTAAATCTACTTTTTATTTTCAAGTTGAAGATTACTACTTTCTCATCCTCGATAAACGATTGTTTCTTTTCTTTCAATGTTTTTTTTGGGCCTAAAAAAAAAAATATTTTTCCAAATGAAGAAAAACGCCACGAATTTTTGTTTTAATTCAATATTTACATTTTCATATAAGAGCGTTTCTCCACACAAGATAAACTATAGATAGTTATTATATGTCGCTTCCCTTGTAATTTCTAAAGTGTAGATGAGTAAGATGATGTACAAGGGTCGAGGGAGGGGAGAAAGATAAAAGAAAGTTAGTTCATATGGCTAATATAAGTACTAGCCAAAATTGATTTAGATAAAGGGCCAACTGCTCGTAAAAACGCAGTGTGGTGTAAATAGCAAGTGCTTTTAAGGTTATTTTTTTTGTACATCTAGCTTTCGTTAGGAAAGTTTATATATATATAGTTGCTTTTATAGGTTCCCTTCTTTTCTTTTTACTTTTTCTTCTTCATTAAGATCCAATAAAGAAAATTTTCGAGTATAACTGTATAGAACCTCTATTGAAAACCTAGAATCTGTGACGGTTCATTATACTTAAAATAAACTAATACAACAATGTCTCAATGTTAATGAAAGTTTTTCTGGTGGAATTTAATGTTTATTAATTTAGTAACCTTCTTTGTGGATATTAATTTCGAGAAAAAGCGTTTTAAGAAAAAACATGCATTGTAACTATAGTTTCTGTACTCTATATTTTATATATAACAAATATTATTTTTTTTAATTAATTTAAATTTTTCATCATATTTAAATTCGATATACACGTTATGTTCTATAATCCTTGGTAAATGACCAATAAGATTCTGATGTTGCAATAATCAATTTTAACGTAAGATATAGATGTAAATATAATATTCTTGAAAATATTTAATTTATTTGCAATCTCTATTTAAAGGTTCATATTTATTGAATTCAGGTTGAATATCTCTCTTTATAATTACAAAAAAAAATACGGGCTTTAAATGTTTACAGACTATACCAAAGGGATTTGTATTCCTAGAAAGGTGAAATTCCATCAATTAAGTTACTGCATGCTTAACTGTTTTTAATTAAAAACCGAGAATTAGTAGAAAATAATAATACGGAAAAAGAAAGTAAATGAAACAAGTCGAAGTTCAGTGAAAATCACAATCCTGAATTCTGTTTGCGATTCGTTTTGTTCGTTTTTTGATGATAATGATAACTGTTTTTCCTTTAAATTGCACTCCAGTGCGCCACAAGGTCTATTGTTACGGTTGCAAGTCCTTTTGTTTTAATTAGAAAAAGCGAGACGGGTAAACGAAAGCATGATGAAAAAAGAAGTATAGAAGGAAAGGCATCCTTCGTATTTTCTGAGACTACTGTTAAAAGAAATTTCAGCTTCTCTTACCTGTACAAATATTATTACGGAAAACAGGAGCATACTTACTCTCTTTTGATCTTATTTCTTCTTTTTCGTCCTTTTTTCTTTCTTTATATCTGTATTCATATCGTTTCGCTTTTTTTTCATCTCTCTTTCTCCCTTTCACATAATTTTCTTCTTTCTCTTTTCTTCATTTTTTCTTCTTTTCTTTTGCATATTATATACGCGTTACATTTTTATCGTTAAACTCTCACAAATTTAAAGATTAATTTAGAAACTGGATTTTTTATTTTTTTCTTCCATTACACATACGAGGATAAAAGTCAATTATATTACGAGATGTAATTATATTTTTGCGTGTAAGTACAGACATTTAACATTTTCGCGTATTAGAATTTTTAGTAGCATGTTTGTATCAAAGAAAAAAAAAAGTAGAAAAAAATATTTTCTAAGAAACTATTTTTTTTACGATTAAAAAATTTGATTTGTGTGAAATATTTTATGTCATATATACGGCTTATATCTTCGTCAACTAAAATTAATTTTCTCGTTGCATCATTTGTCAAATTATTAGGAATAGTAATAGTGTTTATTAATTTTTTTCATCATAGCTACACAACTATTTCCATAAATAAAGGCCTTAGTTGATAGTTGACTACCCTTTTGATATAACATCAACAAATTTCTTACTTTTATATTTATTTATATTAAATTTTTTTTAGTTACGTATTATACATTTTAAATCGACAGAAATTCATTTAATAAAAAAAACTGGTATGTTTACTTATGTACGCATGTAAGAAGTTATACTTTTTTAGCGTAACAAAAAATTTTTTCTCGCAACCTATATGCCTTTATAACGTTCCACATTTGTTTTTGTGACGAATACTTTCTTTTAGATACATTTTTATAACGATATTAATAAGCAATACACTTCTCCGCATTTGTTTTAGAAATCTCAAAAACTGAAAAAAAAATTTAAAAGTATACTGATACTGGTCAAAAGGCTGCAAGAGATTATAGTTTAATAAGAATTATTGTAGAAAATAATTTATAAATAACTAAGATGCATTTATTTTTCAATTCTTTTGATAGAATATTAATGCACATTGTTTCTTCCTAGTGTGAATAAAAAGAAGACAGTGTCTTCCAAAATCTTTAATGATTTCAGTATCTTCGGCTTCTTCTTATCGTTGTTGAAAATAATGCACTCTCTCTTCCAGTAAAATAAATGATCATCTATGCGGCGAGATTAAGTTTTCTAATGCTCTGAATAAATATTTTTCAAGAGAATTTTCAAGAGAATAAAAATAATAGTTTCCTTCAGATGCAAGAATATTTTTTTTACCATTTAACAGATTCATGGTCTTGCTTATTCCTTGCAACTATGGTTGAATTCTATTCACATAATAACTCACATGAAATCTCTACGAAGGAGACAGTTAGTAAAAAGAAATTGTTATATTGTAAGCCATTGGAAAATAAAATTTATACGCATAGATCCGATGCTGGAATGTAGTTTTTTTCTTGGGTGTGCTACGGTCTTCTATTGGAATAGAAAAAGTAGAGCCACATACTTAAATAAAACTATTTAAGATTGTAGTTTATGTGTGTGTGTGTGTATGAAATATAAAAAATATAAAAAGAGAAGCAGAGCACCATAAATTGAATTAAAAAACAATGTAATACATAAATTTTACTCGGTAAAGTATTTTACATAAACAGAATATTGCTATTCTACATACTATTGTTTGTTATAATATCAGGATAAAGAAAACGACTTGTAATTCATCGGTATACTTACATTAAAATCAGAAAATTATCATCGTATTGTTAAGGCATAACAAAAATCGCACAGCATGTTATCCAGTTTATTCATTTTTAACGTAAATTGATGATCACTATAGAGAAGAAATAAAACGAATTAAAACTAATAAATAATAATACATACCTAAGTTACCCTCAAAAAACAAATAAATAATAATATATACCTCAATTAACATCAAAATAAACTTTTATTACACTAATATTCTCAAATAATTAATGTTCTTAAAGATATTTTAGAAGATATTTACAGTTTTTTAATATCAATTACTACCGTATATGATAATTAAAATAAATAACTTCCAATACCTAAATCATTTTTGTTTGTATCGATATAAAACACGTGTTGTGTATATAGAAATATTTGAATATAGATATTAGTCCATACTAAATGTAAGGGAGATATATCGAACTACTTCATGCCGTACATTTGAAATCGCTGTGACCGCGCATCGTAAATACCGGCAGACTTCATGGTTTGTATAGCGGAAGATTTTTTGGGTCGGATGCGCACGCATCGTAAAAATTYACTTTCAATTTTTTTCAAACGCGCCAAAAGAAGTCTAACTTCAAAAATAATTTATAATGAATAAAAAAATTCCGCCTAAAATGTCTGGAAGAAATAATGAAAATTTAAATGGTGAGTTATTTCTGGATATACTGTCAAACTGTTCTGATGCTATATGCAGATAAGTTGTTCTGAATATAACGACAATGATAGTATTATTGTTCCCATACATCAAAGTAATCGTCAAATACATTTGATTGAATCGGAAAATGATGTTAAATTTTTCCCATGATGTCAATAGTTGGTTAGAGAATGATGTGAGATTCAAACTAGAATATGATATATGACATATGATCGATCCTTCAGCGGAAACACGATGTCTCAAGATCAAGAAAATGTATTAGGAATAGTACAGTTATTTCTTGGTAATGTTTTTTTCGAATAATTAGTAACAGAAACAAATAGATACAGCTCTTGGGTTGTAAACAAATATTAAGACTATAAAGAAGCGAAATGAGTTGACGTCACAGTGAGAGAAATGGAAAGTTTTCAAGCTTAATTATCGTGTTGAAACAATGACAAAAAAATGATATAGAGAATATGATGTATATTTTTATGTAATATTCATGCACATGTGTAATGCGTTTCGTTGCGTGGCGTAGTATAGTAAGTGCTTCAATTATGTAGAAATAATTATCTTTATGGGAAATTCACAAAGATGATATGTACGATTACTGCTTCACTCTTTTCATATATAGAAACCCTAATATTCTCCAAAATAATGGGCTGCAATAGATTTATACAAATATAGAAAATGTGGCATTTTTGCAATAATGATTTATTGCATGACAAATCAGACAAATTAAACATTTTCCACATACGTATTTTTTACATTTTATACAAATTTTGTTAGTCTTATTGACTTTACAATATTTTATTTGACAGGATTTTCGTCCAGAAAAATCTGTAGCTGTGTTTATTATTGTTTTTAATGAAAATTTTTTGCTTGACTGTCTCTCCTTCTGATATTTAATCCCAAGCTCTTCTGCCAATTGAAATAAAAATTCCTGCCTCGATATTTCTTCATCCGTCGTTTCTTTATATAAAATATAAGCACTTATCCTGGCTAAATCTAAGATATTGAAAAATGCCTGTAAAGGCCATCTTCGACATTTAGATTTTACACTACGTTTTCTAGCCATTTGATCGGTTACATCTACATCGAATTTTATGCTACTGTAAAATCTAATTATCTCTAATATACAGGTTTCAATTTTTTCAATTTCAACGAAAGAATGCATTGAACTAAGTATTAATACTTTTTTACACTTTTTGTACTTTTGTACAATTGTGTAAATTGAAGGAATAAAATCATTCGATTTGTATAATATTGTTGAGAAGCCTGTCATACTATCCTTTGCCTGTTTGCTAATTTTGGTAGCTCTCTTTTATTTCTGCGGATAGTTCCAACAAGCGTAGTTTTTTTTTTGCTAAAAGTTTATTCGCTAATGACGCGCTTGTAAAAAAATTGTCAGTTGTTATTGTTGAGATGTGTACATTGTCTATTGCAAGGTTAAGTGTATGTGCTGTAGCGCAAGAGCATGCGCTAGTGTACTACTGTTCATGAGAGAGACGCACACATGTAAGTCTCCCCTCTCTAGTCCATGTAAGATTAGTATATAAGGGACAGCAATGTGGCCGTCACGCCAAAGCTTGGCACCTCCGGCATTCTTACCGTCACGCCTCTAGTGGTGAAACTAGATAACTAAAAAAAAACCCACGTATACGAACAACCGCTGCTATTCGCTCTCTTCCGTCCCAACCACCGAGCGAGACACACGCGTGCTCACGAGCAGCGACCAAAGACGTGAACACTAGTCACTGCTTCTTTTTTCCGTTTTAAGATTATTGTTAAGTTTGTTACATATTTTGTATAAGTCTTCTTTGATACGTTTATAATAAAAATATTCATATAATATTTTTCCCCAGTGAATTAATTATTTTTGAATTTTATTGAACACGCTACAGCGATTAGCTGTATAGCGCTCTTTGTTAGAAGAATTACATAGTTAAAGTAAAAGTAATAGCACGTGGTACGGAAGAACTTGTAATAGATAAAATATAAAGATTTATTAAAATTTTACCACCCATATTATAAGATATTTTTCCTCATTAATTTAACAGTTATATTTCTCCCATGGCCCGTATATGACTCTGATAATTTAAAGCTACAAACTCTCCAAGTGGGATGATGATGATTCTCTCCCTTCATCTTTTCCCAAATATGGAAAGCTGTTTACTATGTACTTACTACTGTAGGATTTTTGATGGGAAAAACAGTTTAATTACAATTTCTAATGATTAATACAAAACGCAGATCCTCTCTCTTACAACGCTCAAACTCACTACCCTTTGTCGCTCGTGCATTCATTCGTCGCATTCACACCGTCCTTTATTTCGTCCGTTGTATCAGGTTACTTAAAATCTAACCGATACCTATCGCCTTATGCTAACAAACCAGCGTCTTTGTCGGCAGACCCAAACGATAAGACGGCGACGCTTACCGTCTCCTACACTACTTACATCGGAAGCTAATCAGAATTTTATGCCAAATTTGTTCGCTTTGTTGGGCATGTATTGAGTAAATCTACAACGTGCTTTTGTAGGAAACAATTGTTCATCTATAGTAAAATATACTCTGGTTTATAACAGTTTTGACTGTTTTTGATAAATTTGTACGAAACTTCAGAGATCAAAGCGAACTTATCGTTTTGTAAGCGTTGGCTTCGTTGATATTTGTTGTCAAAATAACTAATGTATAACTACTTAAAGATCAGTGTATTATTTCTTAAAAATGTATTTACAAATTAAATTTTCATTTTCATTACTGAGTTACGTTACTTTACTACCTTAAGATATTTTTCTAAAAATTTATTATCCGTTTATATTATCGTTTAGACTCGTTTATATTTGAAATCGCGTATTTAAATCAAAACTAGGGGTAGTAGGTCGCGACTCCCTACACCTTTCAGGCGACAAAAAATTCTCCGATTGACCAAGCTCGTTTACGCTATCCCTTTTTTATGGGCAACTTCCTTCGTGGTGTGATTTCGTTTTGAATATCAGACGAAGC
>NW_014570443.1:15757-17235 GCF_001313835.1 Polistes canadensis
AGCGGGTTAAAACAAGAGGACGCACTACCACCTCTTCTATTCTATCTAGTGTTAGAATTTGCTATCAAAGAACATCAGAAAAGTAAGGATGGCCTGCAGTTGTACGGTACAACGCAACTGCTAACATATGCGGACGATATTGCTTTGCTAAAGAACAATAAAGAGACATTAGTAAATAACACAAGAACTCTACTGGACAAACCAAGAGAACTGAGGTGGAAAATAAGCGTGGAAAAAAAACAAATATATGGTCACAGATAGAATGCAATATTTACATAATACCGGAAACTTGGTCATTAGGGATAAAATATTTTAACGAGTATAATAATAATAATAATAATAATAATAATAATAATAAAAGAACATATGCAACCTGCATTCAGCAAATATAAGCCTCTAAATAGAAATTGCAAATAAATAAAATTGTTCCAAAAATATTAAATTTACATCTACATCTCAAATTAGAATCGATTATTGCCACATAAAAACCTTATCTGTTACCTATCAAAGATTATAGTACAAAAGGTATATACCGAATTTAAAAATGATGACAAATTCAATTAGAATAAAAAAAGTTTGTTACAAAAAAAATTATAAAAAATTTGTGTAAAACACAATATAGTAAAAACAATGCATGTTTTTTCATAACACGCTTTTTCTCGGAATTAATATCCACAGAGAAAGTTACTAAATTCATAAACATTAAATTCAACCAAAAAAGCTTTCATGAACATTGCAATATTGTTGTATTAGTTTATTTTAATGCATTCGAGATCGATTGCACACCGCGCGTACAATTTCCTTCAGAGGCTAAAAGACGGGATGCACATTAGGTGTGCAATAGTAGCAATGAGCAATAATCAGTTATTCTGAATAATGTAATCGTCAACGTAAAACTGTTTTAGTATAATAATATCTATGAAGTACAGAAAAACAAAATTTTGCATTGATTTTGTTGCCCTACGTGTGTCGACAATCCTGGATTATGTTTGTGAAAATGTCTCAAGCGCTATCATCAATCAACTTATGTATAATAGATACTTTTGGATCACTGTATTATTTCCTAAAAAAGTACTTACAAATTAAATTTTCATTTTCATTATTGAGTTACATTACTTTTTTACCTTTAAACATAATTCTAAAAAATTATTTTTCGATCATATTTTATTTTTCGTTATTCAACTTATTTTTTTGACTTTCTACCATTTCTTAAAAACTTTCTTTGCTTTATTATTAAAAGCAAAATAACGATTTAATATTATCTAACTACTTTTAAAATAAGTCTTTATYAATAACAATGATGTATTCTAATTATACTTCACGTTGCACACATGGTGTTCAATCCGCACTTCGCAATAAAAATATTCTGAGATGCGAGGTGCACACACGGTGTGCAATAACCTTGTTTATGCGAATTGACTTATTATTTGGGTTATTTTCATATTAAACAAGTTTTTTTTATTAAAAATGAACACTAT
>NW_014570444.1:0-1903 GCF_001313835.1 Polistes canadensis
TTTTCAACAAAAATCGATTGTAACAAACCTGACGTCTATTCTGTTTTGTTTCTAATAGCACATTTTTACCTTCACAAAAAAGATTTAATATGTTCAAAAAGAAATTTTTGCTACTTTCTCAATTAACTTGTAGTTCAAAACTATCAGATACATAACGAAATGCTATATAACAAAAGCTGTAAAACGTTTTCTTTCAAGTTTTAAAGCGTATACTAACAAATAGAAAGTGTTACGTTCAATAAAATCCAGCAAATCACATTTGTATTTCTTCAATTGCACTCCTAAAGAAAAGAAAGAAATCATTTTATTACAACATTTTTTGGTTACATTACGTGAAGAACCCAATTCTTTTTCAACGAAAATCGATTGTAATAAACCTGACATCCATTCTGTTTTGTCTCTTTGGTAGCACATTTAAAACTTCGTTAAAATGTTTTAATATATTTAGAAAGAAATTTTTGCTACCTTCTGAATTAAAACGTAGTTCAAAACTATCAGATACCCAAAGTAATGCTATATAAAAAAAACCTGTAAAACGTTATCTTTCAAGTCTTAAAGCGTATACTATCAAATAAAAAGTGTTACGTTTAATAAAATCCAGCAAATAACGTTTGTATTTCAACAACTGCACTCAAAAAAAATTGAAAGAAATTATTCTATTACAACATTTTTTGGTGACTTAACGTGAGGAACACAATTCTTGTTTAACGTAAATCGATTGTAATAAACCTGACATCCATTGTGTTTTGTTTCTAGTAGCACATTTTAACTGTCGCAAAAAATATTTAAATATATTTAGAAAGAAATTTTTGCCTTTTTCTAAATTAAACAGTAGTACAAAACTATAAGATACATAAAGAAATGCTATTTAACAAAAGCTGTAAAACGTTTTCTTTTAAGGTTTAAAGCGTATACTTACAAATAAAAAGTGTTACGTTTAATAAAATCTAGCAAATAACGTTTGTATTTTAACAATTGCACTCCAAAAAAAAGAAAAAATCATTTTATAACAACATTTTTTGGTTACTTTACGTGAAAAACTCAATTCTTTTTCAACGAAAATCGATTGTAATAAACTTGACATCTATTCTTTTTTGTTTCTAGTATCACATTTTATCCGTCGCTAAAAATGTTTAAATATATTTAGAAAGAAATTTTTGCGACTTTCTGAAATAAACCGTAGTTAAAAACTATCAGATACGTAAAGAAATGCTATATAAAAAAAGCTGTAAAACGTTTTTTTTCAAGTTTAAAGGCGTATATTAACAAATAGAATGTGTTACGTTTAATAAAATCCAGCAAATAACATTTATATTTCAAAAACTGCTGTCCCAAGAAAGGGAAAAAATCATTTTATTACAAAATTTTTTTGTTACCTAAAGTGAAAAATTCAATTATTTTTCAGCGGAACTCGATTATAGTAAACCTGACATTTAATCTGTTTTGTTTCTAGCAGTACTTTTTAAACGTCGCTAAAAATGTTTAAATATATTTAAAAGGAAATTTCTGCTACTTTCTGAATTAAACTGTAGTTCAAAACTATCAGATACATAAAGAAATGCTATATAAAAAAAGCTGACAAACGTTCTTTTTCAAATTTTAAAGCGTATACTAACAAATAGAAAGTGTTACGTTTAATAAAAACCAGCAAATAACATTTTTAATTCAAATACTGCAGTTCAAAGAAAGGAAAAAAATCAGTCTATTACAACATTTTTTGGATACATAACCATAACAATTCAATTCTTTTTCAATGAAACTCGATTGTTGTCAACCTGACATTCATTCTCTTTTGTTCTAATAGCACATTTTTACCTTAACAAAAAAGATTTAATATATTTAAAAAGAAATTTTTGCTACTTTCTGAATTAAACCGTAGTTCAAAACTAGCAGATACCTAATG
>NW_014570444.1:4233-7656 GCF_001313835.1 Polistes canadensis
AACAAAAGCTGTAAAACGTTTTTTTCAAGTTTTAAAGCGTATAATAACAAATAAAAAGGTTTACGTTCAATAAAATTCAGCAAATAACATTTGTATTTCAACAACTGCAGTCCAAGAAAAGGGTAAAAATCATTTTATTACAACATTTTTTGGATATCTAACGTGAAGAATTTAATTCTTTTTTAACGAAACTCGATTGTAGTAAACCTGACATTTAATCTGTTTTGTTTACAGTAGCACATTTTAACCGTCGCTAAAAATGTTTGATTATATTAAGAAAGAAATTTTTGCTACTTTCTGAATAAAACCGTAGTACAAAACTATCAGATACATAGAGAAATGCTATATAAAAAAAGCTGTAAATTGTTTTTTTTCATGTTTTAAAGCGTACAATAACAAATAAAAAGTGTTATGTTCAAAAAATCCAGCAAATAACATTAATATTTCAACAACTGCAGTCCAAAAAAAGGGAAAAATCGTGTTATTACAACATTTTTTGGCTACGTTACGTGAAGAACTCAATTCTTTTTTAACGAAAATCGATTGTAGTAACCGTTACATCTATTCTGTCTTGTTTCTAATTGCAATTTTTTACCTTTACAAAAAAGATTTAATATATTTAAAAAGAAATTTTTGCGACTTTGTGAAGCTAACCGTAGTTCAAAACTAGCAAATACATGCAAAATGCTATATAACAAAAGCTGTAAAATGTTTTCTTTGAAGTTTTAAAGCGTATACTAACAAATAGAATGTGTTTCGTTCTATAAAATCTAGCAAATAACCTTTATAATTCAACAACTGCTGTTAAAAAAAAAGAAAAAAATCATTTTATTACAACATTTTTTGGATACTTAACCTGAAAAATTCCATTCTTTTTCAACGAAACTCGATTGTAGTAAACCTGACATTTATTCTCTTTTGTTTCTAGTAGCACATTTTAACCGTCGCTAAAAATATTTAAATATATTTAAAAAGAAATTTTTGCTTCTTTCTGTATTAAACCGTAGTTCAAAACTATTAGATACATAAAGAAGTGCTATATAACAAAAGATGTAAAACTTTAACTTTCAAGTTTTAAAGCGTATACTAACAAATAAAAAGTGTTACGTTCAATAAAATTAAGCAAATAACGTTTATATTTTAACAACTGCAGTCTAAAAAAAGGAAAAAAATCATTTTATTCAACGTTTTTTGGTTACTTTACGTGAAAAACTCAATTCTTTTTTATCGAAAATCGATTGTAATAACCGTTACATCCATTCTGTCTTGTTTCTAATTGCAATTTTTTACCTTCACGAAAAATATTCGATATATTTTAAAAGAAATTTTTGCGACTTTCTGAAGCAAACCGTAGTTCAAAACTAGCAAATACATGAAAAAATGCTATATAAAAAAAGCAGTAAAACGTTTTCTTTCAAGTTTTAAAGCGCATACTAGCAAATTAAAAGGGTAAAGTTTAATAAAATTTAGCAAATAACACTTATATTTCACCAACAGCAGTCCCAAAAATGGAACAAAATCATTTTATTACAACATTTTTTGGTTACTGTAAGTTAAGAACTCAATTCTTTTTCAACGAAAATCGATTGTAATAAGCCTGACATCCATTCTGTGTTGTTTCTAGTAGCACATTTTAACCGTAGCTAAAAATGTTTTAATATATTTAGAAAGAATTTTTTGCTATTTTCTAAATTAAACCGTAGTTCAAAACTATCAGATACATAGAGAAAAGCAATAATACAAAAGCTATAAAACATTTTCTTTCAAGTTTTCAAGCGTATACTAATAAATAAAAAAGTGTTACGCTCAATAAAATCCAGGAAATAACATTTTTAATTCAAACACTGCAGTTCAAAAAAAGGAAAAAAATTATTTTATTACAAAATTTTTTAGATACTTAACCTGAAGAATTTAATTCTTTTTAAAACGAAACTCGATTGTACTTAACCTGACATTTATTTAGTTTTGTTTCTAGTAGAACATTTTACCCGTCGCTAAAAATGTTTAAATATATTTAGAAATAAATTTTGGCTACTTTATGAATTAAACCGTAGTTCAAAACTGCAAGATACATAAAGAAAGCTGTAAAACAAAAGCTGTAAAACAGTTTCTTTTAAGTTTTAAAGTGTATACTAACAAATAAAAAGTGTTACGTTCAATAAAATCCAGCAAATAACTTTTATATATTAACAAATGTAGTACAAAAAAAGGGAAAAAATCATTTTATTACAACATTTTTAGGTTACATTACGTGAAGAATCCTATTATTTTTCAACGAAAATCGATTGTAATAAACCTGACGTCTATTCTGTTTTGTTTCTATTAGCTCATTTTCCCGTCGCTAAAAAGTTTTAAATATATTTAAAAAGAAATTTTTGCGACTTTCTGAATTAAATCGTAGTTCAAAACTAGCAGATACATAAAGAAATGCTATAATACAAAAGCTATAAAACATTTTCTTTCAAGTTTTCAAGCGTACACTAATAAGTAAAAAGTGTTATGTCTAATAAAATCCAGCAAATAACATATATATTTCAACACCTGCAGTCCAAAAAAAGGAAAAAAATCATGTTATTACAACATTTTTTTGCTACTTAACGTGAAGGACTCAATTCTTTTTTAACGAAAATCGTTTGTAATAACCGTTACATCCATTCTGTCTTGTTTCTAATGGCAATTTTTGACCTTCACAAAAAAGATTTAATATATTTAAAAAGAAATTTTTGCGACCTTCTGAAGCCAACCGTAGTTCAAAACTAGCAAATACATAAAAAAATGCTATATTAAAAAAGCAGTAAATCGGTTTCTTTCAAGTTTAAAAGCGCATACTAACAAATAAAAGTGTTACGTTCAATAAAATCCAGCAAATAACATTTATATTTCTAGAAATGCAATCCAGAAAAAGGAAAAAAATCATTTTTTTAAAACATTTTTTGGTTACCGTACGTGAAGAACTCAATTCTTTTTCAACGAAACTCGATTGTAGTAAACCTGACGTCAATTCTGTCTTATTTCTAATAGCACATTTTTACATTCACAGAAAAGATTTAATATATGTAAAAAAAAATTTTTGCTACTTTGTTAATTAAACCGTAGTTCAAAACTAGCAGATACCAAAAGAAATGTTATATAAAAAAAGCTGTAAAACATTTTCTTTCAAGTTTTAAAGCGTATTCTAACAAATAAAAAGTGTTACGTTCAATAAAATCCAGCAAATAACATACATATTTCTACAAATGCAGTCCAAAAAAAGGAAAAAAATTATTTCATTACAACATTTTTTGGTTACTTTACGTGAAGAACTCAATGCTTTTTCAGCGAAACTCGATTGTAGTAAACCTGACATCCATTCTTTCTAGTTTCTAGTAGCACATTTTTACCGTCGCTAAAAATGTTTAAATATATTTAGAAAGAAATTTTTGC
>NW_014570444.1:9491-11801 GCF_001313835.1 Polistes canadensis
CATTCTGTCTTGTTTCTAATAGCACATTTTTACCTTCTCATAAAAGTTTTAATATATTTAAAAAGATTTTTTTGCTACTTTTTGAATTAAACCGTAGTTTAAAACTAGCAGATACATAAAGAAATGCTATACAAAAAAAGCTGTAAAACGTTTTCTTTTAAGTTTTAAAGCGTTTACTAACAAATAGAAAGTTTTATGTCCAAATAAATCCAGCAAATAACATTTATAATTCAACAACTGCATTCTAAAACAAGAAAAAAAATCATTTTACGACAACATTTTTTTGATACTTTACGGGAATAATTCAATTCATTTTCAACGAAACTCGATTGTAGTAATGGTGACATCTATTCTGTCTTTTTTCTCATAGCACTTTTTTACCATAACAAAAAAGATTTAATATATTTAAAAAGATATTTTTGCTAGTTTCTTAATTAAATCGTAGTTAAAACCTATTAGATATTCAAAGAAATGCTATATAACAAAAGCTGTAAAAAATTTTTTATTAAGTTTTAAGGCGTATACTATTAAGTGAAAAGTGTTATGTTCAATAAATTTAAGCTGACATCATTTATTTTTCACAAACTTCAGTCGAAGAAAGAGAAAAAATTATATTATCACAACTATCTTTGGTTACTTCACGTGTACAATTAAATTATTTTTCGACAAAATTCTATTTTAGTCAACCAAATATCTGTTCTCTTTAGTTTCTTATAGCACATTTTTACCTTCGCTAAAAATGTGGAGATATATTTAGAAAGAAATTTTTGCTAGTTTCAATATTAGATCGTAGTTCAAAACTATTAGGTACATAAAGAAATGCTATATAGCAAAAGCTGAAAAACGTTTTCTTTCAATTTTTAAAGCTCATACTAACAAATAAAAAGTGTTACGTACAATAAAATCCAGCAAATACCATTTATATTTCAACAACTGCAGTCAAAAACAAGGAAAAAAATAATATTATTACAATATTTCTTGGTTACTTAACGTTAAGGATTCAATTTCTTTTCAACGAAACTCGATTGTAGTAAACCTGACATCCATTCTGTCTTGTTACTAATCGCACATTTTTACCTTCTCAAAAAAGATTTAATATATTTAAAAAAATTTTTTTGCTACTTTTTGAATTAAACCGTAGTTCAAAACTAGCCGATACAGAAAAAAATGCTATATAAAAAAAGCTGTAAAACGTTTTCTTTCAAGTTTAAAAGCGCATACTAACAATTAAAAAGTGTTACGTTTCATAAAGTCTAGCAAATAACATTTATATTTCAACAATTGCAGTCCAAAAATAGAAAGAAAATCATTTGATTACAACATTTTTTGTTTACTTTACGTAAAGAATTCAATTCTTTTTCAACGAAACTCGATTGTAGTAAAGGTGACATCTATTCTGTCTTGTTTCTTATAGCACATTTTTACCATCACAAAAAAGATTTAATATATTTAAAACGACATTTTTGCTGTTTTCTGAATTAAACCGTATTTTAAAACTATTAGATACATAAAGAAATGCTAAATAACGAATGCTGTAAAACGTTTTCTTTCAAGTTTTAAAGCGTGTACTAACAAATAAAGAGTGTTACGTTTTATAATATCCAACAAATAAAACTTATATTTCAAACACTGCAGTCCAAAGAAAGGAAAAAATCATTCTATTACATCATATTTTAGTTAATTAACGTGAAGGATTCAATTCTTTTTCAACGAAACTCGATTGTAGTAATCTTGACATTTATTTTGTTTTGTTTCTTGTAGCACATTTTAACCGTCGCTAAAAATGTTTAAATATATTTAAAAAGAAATTTTCGCTACTTTCTGAATTAAACCGTAGTTCAAAACTAGAACATACATAAAGAAATGCTATATAAAAAAAGCAGTAAAAGGTTTTCTTTCAATTTTTAAACCTCAAACTAACAAATAAAAAGTGTTACGTTCAATATAATCAAGCAAATACCATTTATTTTTTCACAACTGCAGTCAAAAAAAAGGAAAAAAATCATTCTATTACAACATTTTTTGGTTTCTTAACGTTAAGGATTCAATTCTGTTTCAGCGAAACTCGATTGTAGTAAACCTGACATCCATTCTGTCTTTTTTCTAATTGCACATTTTTACCTTTTTTAAAAATATGTAATATATTTAAAATGATTTTTTTGCTACTTTTTGAATTAATCCGTAGTTTAAAATACGCAGATACATAAAAAAATGCTATATAACAAAAGCTGTAAAACGTTTTTTTTCAAGTTTTATAGAATAACTGACAAATAAAATGTATTGCGTACAATAAAATCAAGCAAATAACAT
>NW_014570444.1:14723-15966 GCF_001313835.1 Polistes canadensis
AACGTTTTCTTTCAAGTTTTAAAGGGTAGACTAACAAATGAAAAGTGTTACGTTTAATGAAATCAAGCAAATAACATGTATATTTCATCAACTGCAGTCCAAAGAATAGAAAAAAATCACTTTATTACAACATTTTTTTGTTACTTTACGTAAAGATTTCTATTCTTTTTCAACGGAACTCGATTGTAGACAACCTGACATCTATTCTGTCTTGTTACTAATAGCACATTTTACCGTCACTATAAATTTTTAAATATATTTAAAAAAAATTGTCGCTTCTTTCTGAATTAAACCGTAGTTCAAAACTAGCAGATACATAAAGAAATGCTATATAACAAAAGCTGTAAAACGTTTTCTTTCAAGTTTTTAAGCGTAGACTAACAAATAAAAAGTGTTGCAATCAATAAAATCCAGTAAATAACATTTATATTTTCACAACTGCAGTCCAAAGAATAGATAAAATCATTTTATTACAACATTTTTTAGTCACTTTACGTAAAGAATTCAATTCTTTTTCAACGGAACTCGATTGTAGTAAACCTGACATCCGTTTTGTCTTGTTACTAATAGCACATTTTACCGTCACTATAAATTTTTAAATATTTTTAAAAAGAAATTTTTTCTACTATCTAAATTAAACCGTAGATCATAACTAGACGATGCATAAAGAAATGATATATAATAATAGCTATAAATCATTTTCTTTTAAGTTTTAAAGCGTATACTAATAAGTAAAAAGTGTTATGTCTAAATAAATCTAGCAAATAACGTTTATATTTCCACAAATGCGGGATAAAAAAAAGGAAAATAATCATTTTAGTACAAAATTTTTAGGTTACCTAACGTGAAGAATTCAATTCTTTTTCAACGAAACTTGTTTGTAGTAAACCTGACAACCATTCTGTCTTGTTACTTATACCAAATTTTAATCTTTACAAAAAAGATTTATTATATTTAAAAAGAAATTTTTGCTACTTTCTGAATTTAACCATAGTTCATAACTAGCAGATACATAAAGAAATGCTATTTATATTAAGCTATATAACATTTTCTTTTGAGTTTTAAAGCGTATACTAATAAGGTAAAAGTGTTATGTCCAATTTATTCTAGCAAATAACGTTTATATTTCAACAAATGCGGTCCCAAAAAAAGGAAAAAAATTATTTTATTACATCATTTTTAAGTTACCTAACGTGGAGAATTCAATTCTTTTTCAACGAAACTCGATTGTAGTATACCTGAC
>NW_014570445.1:0-15419 GCF_001313835.1 Polistes canadensis
TACATATGATTGGCGTAATAAATGTAGTGGGAGAACGCGAGCTAGAATAAAGAAAGAGCCCTTGCAAGCATCTTAGCGCTACCGTGGTTACCACTAAAAACRACGATATWGCYTTGTCGCACGCGTCTYACGCCTTGRCAGGGCCGTACGCGCCTAGATGCTTCGCCCTACTCACTCGTTGCATGGGATACGCAACACCTGAATTAAAAATTCCATAATAGTTTTGATTATATATTGAGAACTTTTATGTGCGTGTGCGTGAACAAAAATTCGTTTAATAATATATATTAATTTAATAGTTAATCGTAAAAATAAAAATAAAATAAAACATTCATATCTCTTCGCGAGTATTAAAAGGAAATATTGTTTGGTGGTACCTATCTCGAGTTGTAAAACATCACGAATTCGCAACATCAACATATATAAATATGCCGCAATGAACAATTCGCAAAGCAACTTTGTATTTAATCGTACGGCTCGTCCGTTCCGAGTAACATAGCTGATAACCCCTAGGCTCTCTCACACTCTCTCTCTCTCTTTTTCTTGCCTTTCTCCTATCCAAACCATGCTCCCACTGCTAACCACTGAAACAACGTGGGGAACTACGATAAGTCGTACGAACTTCGTAATCCGTATTGGAGTTTCTTGAAACAGCGACAATGTAACCGGTACATTCGTATTACGTGAATTTATGCATTGAACAATTTGTCGGTATTATCGAACTCTCATGAATTTATTGGTAACCGAAGTATCGTACTGGGAATAGAAACTTAAAATTTCAAGTATTTAAAGCAGAAATATCTTTCGAAAATTGAACGATTGTTTAATACTTTTTTCTTTCTTTCATAACCATTATTGATTAAAATCGACTTTTGAAGTTAAAAAAAATACTTTTCAGTTCACCATCTCGACGTAGTTGGACCATAGTTGCGTCGTCGAGGTATGAAAAATAACGTACAACACCTAGGAAAAGTTCGTAACAATTTTTCTGTTTCCTAAGTTGCGTTTTGTAAATGGTTACTATTGTAATGATTTATTAAGTAAAATAAATATTTAACCCTCTACAAAAAAAAAAAATGATATTTGAAATGCAAAAAGATAAGTTGTTATTAATATTTAAACTCACAACTATAATATACATAATTTTTTATTCGGTAAATACCGACAGAACCACAAATAATATATCAATTGAAAAAAAAGGTTTTGCTTGCCTTTACTGCAAACAGTTTGCACAACATTTATTTAGTTATTTCAGGTTGATGGTATTAGCAACTATCATGAATATTGATATAAGTTGTCTCAGAAACATTATAAAATTGAGATATATTCGCCATCTCATTAAAAAAACTAAAATTATTTGACAAAATGCCGAAAAATGATCATGTTACCTGAAAGTAACACAGACCCACAGAGGGTTAAAATATGTCTGTAGATATATGTACATATACTTTTAATAATTATCATTTATAAGGACGCGTGTAAATGGACAGGTAAAGAAATAATTTATAATGTAACAATTATAATGATGTAAAAAAAAACCTTTGAAACGTTTCACTTTAGTCGAGTGTCGGTTCCACGCGGTTTGCTTCTTTTTTTTTCTTTTTTTTTAAGAATTTTTTAGTTTGACAAAAGTAGTAAAAAGCTGTGTTTGCAGTTAACGCGCATAAGTATGTATGTACGCGCGTGTATATACGTGCGTATATTCATATTATCTTCATATCTTTAACGAGCATCGGATCGTCGAGATACACAACAACGATGAGACAATTATGAAGTGGTTGATACGCGGCGCGTCGACGATTTGAATATTCAACGAAGCGTGCTATTAGCTCCTTCTTGCTAGCGAAGCCTGACGATGCGAGTTAGAATGGCGACGAGTCACTCTTCGGACTATTCATCAAAGTGACATAGTTAAAGGTACTACGTCTTGGCATTTCAACCAGAGTGAGAAAGTGAGAGAGAAAGGCAAGAATAAGGAGAGCGAAACGGGACGCGTGATCATCCAATTAATTAGCACCGCTGCAGTGACAGATTACTATTTATGCACTGCAAGGCTGATACTGAAGACGTATTAAGACACATTATCATATATGGTGTAATTATAATACTCAATGATCAACTTTAGAACATTTCATTCGCGATAACTCATTTTACTCATCATCATCATTATTATTATTATTATTATTATTATTATTATTACTATCGATATTGTATATTGGAATAAAGGGCAATTCTCTAAGAATGAACTATTCTATCATTTGCTGTAGGAAAAAGAATGATAGAACGATTCAAGAACCATCCTGCGAATCGTAGTTAAAAGCAAGAGCCATAAATCAGACTGGCGAAGTAGACAAGGATGGAGAAACAGATGTATCCTGCAAATAACAGACCGTATAGTTATACGTAAGATAAAAGAACCTCGAGAGAAGAGAAAAAGATAAAGAGAGAAAGAGAGATAGGAGAGGCGGTCCAGGATATACAACTATATAACGAAAGAGAGGGAGAAGAAATAAAGGCAGGACGATACGTAAGGGGAGGGGGTGGGGGGGTCGTAAAGCGGGTTGGCCCGCCGCAATGTTGTTACTCACTGCTTTCGAGCGTAGAATTAATTAAAATGCATATAAAATGACCCAACGGCGACCGTCGAGCAGCCACGACTCGTTCCCCAAATTGAACCGAACTTATCTCCTTCTTTCTTTCTCCCAATCTACTTCTCTCTCTCTCTCTCCTATTCCGTTTATATACCACGCCTTTTATAGGATATCCTCTTTCTCATTCGCAAAGAGCCATATCAAATAGCCTCGGGAATGCAAATTTTACAGAGAGTCACCTTCAAACGCGATTACTTTCATCGGCAACGAAAGCGAATAAGCAGCATTACAAATGTTTACCAGAATTTACGCGTTATAGTAAAAACACGGAAATGCGAATATCTCGCGAATATCGCGAAACACGTTCTGATAAAACGTTATAATTCATCGTTCGGTATAGCCAAATGAGAAGATAAAAGAGGATAGACGACGATGCATAGAGACAGTCTTAGTATAGTAGCTATGAAAGTGCTCTTAACAGTACAGAGACTCATGCATAATCATATATTTACAGTGCCGTACTGAAGACCCTCTCCTTCCTGTTCGCTAGTAATTCCACTAGCGATGCTATGCTCACCCACCTCTTCTACCTTCAACATATCAACGAGCGTACACGCATGAACGCGTAACAGAGATAGAGACATAGATAGATAGAGAAAGAGAGAGAGAGAGAAAGAGAGAGAGAGAAAAAAGCAGCATGTGCCGCCGTCTCCGACTGCTTTAATTAAATATTTGCATACAAGAGCACCTACATATGTATACCTATATATTTATATATACGTGTGTATATCTATACACATATATTCCTTGCGTCGCGTTGTTTATAGCGATACAAGAAAAGACACATAACCGTTCCCTAACACCCTCTTTCGCGCTATAATTTTTCTCTTAAACTATGTGTCTACACGTATAATATAAAATATTGTATTATATATGTTATCACAAATTTAATGTTTTATAACTTCGGAACCAATAGCAATTGAAATATTCCTTATTTTTATATGTACGCGTTAAATTGCATTTAAAATGTTTCTATAGATCGTTTTAATAATTAATCATATATTAAACAGCAAATATATGTGGGACTCATATAAATAATATATGCAGGAATGGCATATCTCTCTAGTGTCGGATGTAGAGCTGTTAGGTGAGTTTGTAGCTTATGTTGTTTCCCTCACGCTTGGATCCAAGGATCTTGAGAGATTAACCGCAAAATCGCGCCGTTCCTCCCTCTTAACCATGGACATATGGACTACATATGAACATTGTCTGCGTGTTTCCCGTATGCGTGTACATGCCCCCTAAACAATGCATTCCTACTCGCGTGCGCGACTAAATTACGGACGGTCGTTATACTTCATCATTTTCACCCCTTCCTCAGTTCTCCCTTCCTCCTGCAATGTCCTCTCTATATTTTTTCTGTTTGTCTCTATCTCTCCTTTCTCTCATTTTATTTCTTTTTTTTCAATCTCTTTTTTCTTAACGATTAAACATACAATTTTTTTAACATAAACGCGAATTTCTTGTTGTCATTGTATAATATAAAAATCGTAACTCCATTAAATTTTTACATAAGATTATTTAAATTGTAATAATAAGATTAATATAAGAAATATATATATTTGAATTAGATCGTTTGAGATAATTTTCTTAAATTTGTTCGCGTTCTCGTTTGCGTCGTATACTTTAAAGTATTTCACGATTTTAAAATGCCAAAAGAGGATTAAGTTTTTATCAAGTTCTTATAAAATTTGAACAATAAAACACTTTAAAGATTTCCGTTTATCCTCCTATTATGCGTTTATTTCGTTTTCCTTCTCTCCCCTATATTTTCTTTATTTTCCTTCTTTATGACACTCCACTCGTGCTATTAACAATAACGTTTCTCACCAATTAAGACGCTTATCAGGAAGAGCACGGGATACCGCGAAGTATTTGCCGCTTCCAGGCACGACTCTTTAAATCAGCTCGAAGTATCTCTCGCTGTTAGTAAGCAAACGGGTGAAAACTTGAGTATAAAAATTGCTTCAAGTGCTTCAATTAAGAAGAAACGTTAAATCATACCGATGCGATCTAAACATTGGTTTGAAAGAAAATATATTCGTGGCCGTTCGTTAAATACGTTTAACGTTTTTGTATAGAAAAAAAAAAAAAAAAAAAAAAAAAGAAAGAAAGAAAGAAAGAGAAANTTAAGAAGAAACGTTAAATCATACCGATGCGATCTAAACATTGGTTTGAAAGAAAATATATTCGTGGCCGTTCGTTAAATACGTTTAACGTTTTTTTAAAAAAAAAAAAAAAAAAAAAAAAAAGAAAGAAAACCATTTGTCAGAAACTTCATAGTTTTTTTTTTTCAGCGAAATATAAAAAATCATTTGAACCGTTGGTGTACATTTCTCTAGTTTTTCCCGTAGGGTACCTTAAAGATCATCGAGCATGCTGGTTCGAGGTAAAAATCCCAAAAGAATTTCCCAGAAAACGGTAGAGAGAGAGAGAGAGAGAGAGAGAGAAAGAAAGAAAGGATAGGGGAGGCAAACTCGCGAAGATGAAAAATGAAAAGAAGGAAGAGTAATATGATGGAAAAGAGAGCAAATAAGAGGATGGAATGAGAAAGAGAAATAAAGATAGAGAGAGAGAGAGAGAATATGGGAAAAGGAGAAAAGAGTAAGGTACATCTTTCTCTTATGGAAGCTCAGCGAAGAGGATGAAAAGAGACAGAAATAGAATGAGTAGAGGTAGCCGAGAGAATCCTTGAAAGGAGGAGAATCGCGTTAGATGCTGGGTTCCTGACGGGAAACGCCGCTTATACATGCGGCATAAACTAAAACTACCGGTGTCACCGGTGATACACCGTTGGTAGACGCTGGGCGAGGACGGTTTATTGTCCATTTGTATTCCACGTTCTGAGTTTTCTCTTTCTCCGTCTTTTTCACTTCACTTTGTTCTTTCTCCATCCATCTATCTATCTATCTTCTTTTCGCTTTTCCTTTTCTCTTTCTTTCTTTCTTTCTTTTTTTTTTTTCTCTGTATTCTTTCCCTTTATATATATCATCTTTCTTTCTTGCTATATTTACCTCTTTCTTTCTTTCTTTCTACCTGAGTTTCTTTACCCTACTGTTCTCGTTTTCGTATCATGAGAAAAAGAATAGTATTGCCCGCCTTGTGTTTTTTCTCCATCCGGCGTATTTTTCTGTTTTAGACGTAGACCGAGTGCAGTCAACGAGATGGTGCAAGCTCTGCTTTTAGCGGCCTGTCCGAGGGCATCAGTATCTCTAAACGACCGACCGTCCCTCTCAAACCCTTTCATTGCTTAACGCCAAGTCCACTCTTCCTCTCAGTGCTTTTCCTGTTAGTGCACGTTCCGCTTCTGACTTTTAGAGCCAGCCGTTATGTAAAACACGACGCCCAGCGGGGCTTTTGATTAATCTAGAAGAAAGAGGAAAAAAAATAAATAACTTCGTTAGAGACTTGCTGGAACATAAAGTGAGTGAATGAGATAGAGAAAAAGGAAGATGGTGAGAAAAACAGATAAAGAGAGAGAAAGAGAGAGAGAAAGATACAAAAGATAAGTCTGAGAATGAATGAACGCGGCCTCGCGTTTACTCCTTTTAACTCGCATAAAAAAGATTGATGTAGCTTAGCTTGAAGCTTCGTTACGCTTGTCAAACTAACGTGAAAAAAAAACTCGACGATTTTTTTGACCCATCTTATATTAACGGGTTTTCGTCCTCGGCTAAGCGAAAAACGTGTTCTGTTGATTTGATTGAAATTACGAGGATAATGCTATTGTGAGGGTGACAGAAAATTCGAAAAGTGTGTGCATCGATGTTTTTATAAATATCGTTAGACGATTTCGTTATAAGTACCGCTAAGGAATACTTTATTTGTCATGTGTGTGTAAGAGTTTATTGTAGGATGAAAGAGACGGGAATGCATGTGTTTTATTTGTAAGGTGAAACCATTTAGACACCTCGCACCGAAATCTCTCGAACATTTAGATGAAAGTACAAAATGAATCCAGATTTGTTATGATTATCGGAAAATGGTCGAGAAATTTCGAGAAAAAATGCAAGGAAATGACGAGAGATGATGGAGGGAGTGATGAATATATATAGGCGACTAAAAAGATTAGCAAGAGCGCATTTAATATTGTAATGTTTCTACGAAGAGTGTTTGTGTGTGAAAGAAGACGAAAAACGACAAAAGACAACGGCAACGAAGAATTAAGTAAGAAGATATTTTCGTTAATTACGACGTTTAAAGTAACAGATAAAAGAACGAGTTGATTAATTATTAATTTAGATAATAGATACTTACTATTTTATTCTATCTCATCCATCTCATTATATCAAATTAAAACCTTATTAAATATTTTCAGACGTGAATATTATAATATTGTGCGTGATAGGAATATCTGTAGTTTTATAAATTAGTTGATAGAAATAAAATATTATAATATCGTATATAAATACTTTTGCGCGTGTGTGTGTATATGTGTATGAGAGTGCGTATCATAAAATATAATTTAATTAGATAATTTCAATACTACTTTGTTTGATTAGTGTTTCCACGAATACAACTAAATTCCCAAATCATGATAACAATCATTGTAATTTACGGTGGTCCAGAGAACAAAAGCAATCGAACCTTTTGGCGATCAAAAGCAGTTCACAAGTTCGTATTTGTTTGCTTAAACAACATCAATTTGCTAGCACATTTCCACCACTTAGGTGCGTTTGAACTGTAATGGAGGATGTAATTAATCCGGAACTTGGAGACTTTACGCTTGAACGCCAAATCCATTACGACGCAACTGAATGGTTAATTTTGTAATTACCACATATTCCTTTATAGAAGCGGATTAGAATCAAAGTAATTAATATTATACGATTTTTAGAGAAAAACAAAAAAAAACAAAGGTAAACAGAAAATGCATTTAGTTTACGTTGATTCGATTCTTTAACGTACGAATTCTTGTACACGTTCAAACAATTTCAAATATTGTTAAACAGATTAACATTATACTAATTTTTATTAACTAATATTAACAATAGATACGTTAACGTTTACAACTATACGTCCAAAATTACAGCAAATCAATATATTACACACTCAACTTTTATTTGAATAATCGAGAGCGAAAAAAATTCGCGTTTAAACTGGGAGTAACTTGTCTCTAACCCCTTTATCTTTTTTTCAGTTGTATTAATTCGTACAAACGTTTAAACGAATTTCTTCCTAATTATCCCTAGACGTTATATTATTCTTTTTGATGCGCAACTTCGTCGAATAGTAATACGTAAAATGAATATAATTCAATATAATTACATTGTATAATTAACAAAAATCGTCATAAATCCAAATGCTCTCGAGTTTTGTATTAAATTATAAAACCGATATCGTGAAAATTGACGTAGAAATTAGTTCGAATTTATCCGTATTGTTATATTATTAAACATTCCTATTACTTTAACAATTTTTAAATATCCTTTATCAAAATTTGATGTAATAATTATTGCTGTATCAGCTCTTATCAATATCTCTCATTAACATATGACCGATCTTCAATCTGGATATATAATAATCGATTTTTCCATTTAATTTTCACGATACTGCATATTTCGTTCGTGCTTTAGTGGAAAGTCATTTATTTCGCGGAGGGGTATAGAAATATTTTATTTAAAAGGTATGAGGAAATTCAAGCGAAAATTCTCTTTCGTCTACCCATTTCCTCTCTCTCCCACCCCTCTCCCTCTCCCTCTCTCTCTCTCTCCACCTCTCCCTTTCTATCTCGTTAACTTTGAAATTCTCAGTTATGTTCCCCAAACGAACGTCGCACAACGTACATGAAGTCTTTCTTAATCTACGCGCATTATGATCTACGGTAGTCGCTCGAACATCTAACATTGAAGAGCGTGTAGCACCTTCCTTCCTTCCTTCCTTCTCTTTCTCTTTCTCTTTCTGTCTGTCGTAGAGCCATTCGCATTTCTCATTTACTTAGAGACTACCGACGACGACCGTATGAATTATCCAGACGAAATCCCAAAGGTACGATTCAGTACATAAGAATAATGATACCGGAGGTCGAGCCGGACACGAAAATCGTTCTAAATAAATCGTTCTCCGTCTCGAAAGAGAAATAAAGACGAAGAGAAAGAGAGAGAGAAAGAGAGAGAGAGAAAGAACAAGAGACATATTGGTACCAGCATGAATTCCTTTCGTTAAACAGAATTTTCAATAGAAGCAATTAAATCATGCCCGTAAATAAACTAGAATTTCGGGGCGATCAGTATCGTATATTTAAATCGCGTATAGGTATATCAAACATCGTATGTTTAAATTTAATCACGAAAGAAAATCGAAATTGATCTCTCGAACTATCCTACATTTTGATTATAGGACAAATTGTACACGAGCGAATAATGTCTAGATCAAACGCGAAACGATACAAGAGAATACTTGATAGAAATTTATGATATTACCCTCGAGCGAAATTTATGATATTACCTGTATGATATTAACTGTATGCTGGTTATATATATATTTTTACATCTATATAATCATACGTATATGTATTCTCGTTATACACAGAAATATAGATGTCGTCTTGACACGTCTCATTAATTATCAAAACTATTCTACCCTCGTCGCGTATTCGCATGACACGTAGAATAAAACTCACCATTTTTGTCGTATTAAAGTGATCGATGGATCGGAACCTTGACGCTCCAAGTTTCAAAATGTCCCACCATCCGTCGTCTGATCTCTTAGGATCGTATTTTTATGTTGTGTGTATGTGTGTGTGTGTGTGTGTGGTGAGAATAAGAGTTATTCGATGAAATGAAAAATGATAAGGTGTTACTTTTTTGTTGTACTTACTTGTTTTTTTTTACCTTTTTCGAATGTTACATTGTCTTACCATCATGATAATGCTGCTAAAGTTTAAATACTTTCTAACCAAAAAAGAAAGAAAAGAAAGTACAACAATAAAATTGACAAAATTGAATTTCTCTTGGATAATGTCAGTTTCTTTTTTTCTTATATCCATGTTAGGGATTTTAAAGACTTGAATTTCTGTTAAACATAGTTAACACTCCTTTCTCGTTTGCGAGATACAAAATTACATTGTAGATGCATTTTCTTATAACAAATCTGCCTCACGAAGGTGGAGGAAAAGGAAAGAGAAAAGGAGTTATTAAAGAACGTTCGAACAGAGTTATCCGAAGTAGGAAGAAAATGTCATTGGGATCGAATGGAAGAAAACTTTAGCGATCGTTCGAACTCTTCTTCTTCTCTTTCTTGTTTCTTCTTTAGTCTCGACGTGCTCCCCTGTTCTTTGTATAACTCTTTCCTTAATCTTTAATCATGTTCCTTCTCGTACTGCAAGTTGTTATTTTTTTTTCTCTTTTATCTTTACTATAGTTTATTAATTTTTCTATATATTGTCATTTTAACTTGATATATTGCTTTTTCTTTTTTCTGTTCTTTTGCTGCCTTTACCGTGAAAACTTATTAATATTTTTGATCAGAGTTCAATTTTGTATAATAAATCAGTTCGCAACGCAAAAATATGATCAATAGCTTGATATATATATATAAAAAAAAACGAGAATAAACCATAAATATTAATCCAAAATGAATAATAAATTAATCCAAATGAAATTTTGTATTTCAATTTGATATTTTTCATTGAAAGTCTTTAATATTTTGTTCGCGCAGTAAACAAAATTTCATTTTCTCTAACTCTTTCTTATTCTCTTCGATTATTTTCCTCTATTGGGAATAACATTATAGTCCACCCTGTTTCTTCTTCTCTTTCTTTTATCGAAGTTTACTCACCGCGATATAGAAGGAACAGTTTTCGCGTGTTTTGCCAGTCGGTTTGGTGTTTACCACCCGTCATGGTTTAAAGTGGAACTTTCCTTAACTACTACTGACATTTTCAAGACTTTTCTTTTCTTCCTCTTCTTCTTCTTCTATTACATCTTATCGTAACCTTTGTCAGCGGACTTGTAATGCTAAGAATACCTTCGACGAAGACCTTTTGTTAATCAGCTCTTACCCTCTTACCAACAGATTCTCTCTTTTCCTTGTCTCCTTAGCTTCTTTGCGTACACAAGCCTTTGCAGATGATGATAATCTATCTTTTCTCTTTCTCTGTCTTTAATCTATCTCTTTTTCTTTCTTTCATTCTTTCTCTTTTTCCTTCATTTTTTTTCATTTTCTTTCTCACATAGAGAAACGAGCTAGCTAGCTAGCTAGCTTTAACTCCGTCTGTGTCCGTTAAAAGTAATTGTCAGTTTCTAGAAGCGCTGTAGAATTAGCATCGAGTGAGTAGTCCTCGTGGATTCTTCATGAGATGATAAACGGGCTCGACACTTTTGCAATGTCTTTGAAAAGTGAGAGAGAAGTTCTTCCGAATAGAAAATAGTAAGAAGAGCTAGTAAATGTATCATATATATGTATATATGTGTGTTAGACGTATGCGTCTATATATATTTTCGAACGAACAAGAGAGACTAAAGAATTTGATATGGCCAGTTTTTGGAATTTAATCTACGTTAATTGAATATATTATACACATATAATTTCAACGTTGATACGTTTTTTACATTAAATTTACTACGGGCGGTACTAATGAGGTAATTTATAACAATTCAGTAATTGTGTTACGTCTTAAGCCGTTTTCCTTTTTTTTTTTACCTGCTACACTCAATATTTTATAACTGATATAATTTTATTATCTAAACTAAAGAAGTAGATTACAAATATTTCCCATGCTCCCTTCAGTTTTTACATCCAAATATCATCACTCGCCAAGTAACCCACAATTCTTTAGATCATTCTCCAGTAAAGGCTTAACTATTTGATCAAAAACTGACCAACTCGTTAAAATCTTATTTTATATGAAGATATATGTTTTTTTTTATTAAAACGATGATTTGATCGCTCAAGGTAAAAAAAAGGTATACATAAAATATCGATAGTTTTAAAGTTAATTTGATTTTAATGTTTAATAAAAAGTCTGTTTTCGATCGAGATAAAGATGAAGTTGAGCTTTACAGTAGCTTATAGAAGAATAGAGAAAAAAAAATGTATTAAATTGATTGTATAATCTCACGCATACGTACGCGCATCGAAATTTATATTTAGAACGAGCAACGAAAATTTATTGCGAACAGTTAACCGTAGGTACGATATCTACCGTACGTACATGCGTGCGCGTAAGCGTGTATGGTTCGATGGCAATTTACAAATCGATGATACAAAACATTGATCGTTACTATGTAGGAAAAAGGGAAGAAAAGGAAATAAAACGAAACAATACAAATATAATTTGGAATCGATAGATAGATAATATCGAATTAATTTCGTCGTTTGAATATATGTATGTGTATCGTTGTGTAATAAAATATAAATTATGTATTATGGTTGTAATGGTATGGTGAAATGCAAACATACGTTCTCAATTTGGTTAATGCTAATTCGATCTTTCATTTGACGTCGATTTTATTATTTTATTATTCTACCATACGAATTCTTAAACGTCCGTTCATCCGAATTTGATTTCATGCTTTCTGCTTTTACTGTCGAAGTTACGTTCTACTAGCATCATTTTTACGAGTGACCTCGTGTTATCCGTAATACTACGTTCTATTTCTCCTTGCGATCACACGCCGGTCAAACTTTCTGCAAGCCAGCAGCAGCCATCTTACTCGCTTGACTTCATCTTAGAAACCACCGGATATTTTCATGAAATTCTTAACATTTCCGGTCAAAAGGAAAATCCTTTTCCTTTTCTGTGATTGCTCCGTAAGAAGAGAAATAAGATCTATTTCCGGTATTTCGTTTCGTGACATCAACCGAAAACCTACCAACTATAAACAACACTCCAATGTATCTTATACTCGTATTGACTTATTTCTGCGACTATCGAGAGAAATACATTTTGTTTTTATACTATTCGGCAAACATTTTATATTCGAGAACTCGCTTTTACAACAAACGAACCTGTATTATTGATTTTTTTTAGAAACGAATCTACGCTTATTAAAACGTATTAACAAGTTCAATCGTACTAGTTTTAATTCAGGCAAAAATCTATTATCACTCATCCTTTGATCGATTCCAGTAGCTTTTTTACAAAAACTCTTTCATGCCTATCCCATATTTCCAAAAAAAGTTGCATTTTCTATTGCCTCTTTGGAGAGATACGATTTTTTAAATTTTCTTTTTTTCGATACGGCTCACCCATTTATTTAGTAACCGTACCCATAGTTATTTGATTTTAGAGATTTGACAAGAACTAATTTTTTTCAATGTGATTAGGTCGTTGAGTCAAATAAAGCAAAATTGTATCTACAAAACTAATTACTTTCTATATGATATACATATATTTTATAGCCAACAGGTATAAATTTACGTTCGATAATAAGCATTCGATTTTACATTTTAATTATTTAATAATATGTTAGTAAGAATATATATGTTATAATAACAAGTTTCTCCCATAGCTATTTAATTGGTGGGTAAGTATAATATTATACTTACGACAGGAAATAGTGAAAGTGACGACGACATCGAGTGTGTAGAGTCTCGACGTGTTCTTAAATAAAAATAATCGGCGACTAAAAACCTACAATGGCACTAAGAAACATTCATAATAAGATCTTATCTCGGGTTTATGAGTCCAGCCAGCTCGGTTGATTCGCGATGCGAGCCGTGTTTTATCCCTCCTGTCGTGGATAAGCTGGATAAATTTTCATCGTCGCACGCACATCCTACTTTACCCTCGACCTTTAATTTGACGCAATAAAATAGAAGCCTGACGCGTTTAAGCCAAATTGAAAGAAATAAATGTCCAATTGTTTTTCTACTAAAACATATGTATGTGTTATATAATTTGTCCCGTAGTTATGAAATTACAAATAATGTTCGAATATTTATATTTTTTATTGTTTTTACAGGAATGAAAAAATAAATTTGGAAAGGTGCAAATAAAATGAACGATAATATACGAGCATACACTTAACGTAAATATAAAAAGCGCGTAATATGAAACTTCCTTATTGAATTTACGTTTAGTACAAATTTTATTGTTCAGTTAGTAATATCTACTTAACGTTCAGAAAGAGAAAGAGAGAGCTTTCGACTAGAAATTCTATTATTTGGATGGAGCTCGGCAGCCAAACTCTGGAATTCACTGGAAAGTCCGAGTGAATCCAAGCGCGATATCTTCTGAACCTCATGATCCGTGGTACGAGATAAACGGTGGTCGCTAGCTCGTTCTAACGATCGGCTTGCTCTATGTGGAAAACCGAGTCTAATAGAAATTTCCCGAGAGATCAGATATCGTTGGTTGGAGAGTGCGAAAGCGCGGGGGGGGGGGGAGGTTGGGCACCGGTTGGAAACTCGCTTGACGCGTCGAACGCGGCCTGACGATGATTATTCGGGTCAAAAGGTTAATGACGTAAGAGAAGTTACTGTTTGTTAGAACGAGAGAACTTTGACTAATCGTTAAGGGAAGATCAACGTTGTCCTCTTCGCTTCGGGAGGTCAATGGTGCTTCCTACGAATCGAGCTTTAATCTATCTCTTTCTCTATTTCTATTATTTCTATTATTTTTACTCCTTTTCTAAATGAAAACCATCAACTATACGTCTATTCATCTATCCAACTTTCACTTATGCTCCTCCTCTGGGAAATATTTAATGCATTAATTGATGTCATGAGTGTGTTAATATGCCATGATCCTTGATAACTTATATATCTATTTTTAGAGAACACTATCGTTAGAGATTCCACGAGATTCATGATTACTTGAATAACAATATCGTAGGAGATAGATCTTATTAAATTGTTTAACCCTTTGCACTCTTTAAACGTTAATATGATAACTAATAGTAAGTCAATTTTTTCGTCACTTAATTATTTTTTTAATATATTAAAAATTTCTTTTAATATATTTTACCCCTTACTTTTTTCGCTATAGGTCATTAATCATTAAACGACAAAAGTCAAATTAATGAATTACCATTACTAACGATAATTACATATGGAAAAAATAAACGATTTTCAATTATTAATGGTTTAATACATGATGCCAAGAAATATTTTTACGGCGTAACTATCCAAAATAAGATGGCGAATGAGGTTACCACCGTGTTCTATTGTTACTTAAATAAAATATCTTTGAGTTGTGATCTAACGCCATCGTTTATTCTTCCTACTGTTAACCCTCGAATATCGTGTTCTCATTCTTTCTTTTTATATTTTCCTTTCCTTCTTTATTTAACTCTGCTTTTTTCTTTTTCTCTCTCTCCAAATGTATACACCCCCCGCCCCCACCCCCATATACAAGTATATACCTTTCATATATTCTCTCGAAAGACCAACATTTCTTTTTTCTTCACCCCTAAATAAAACATTCGAAATACATTCAAGATTAAAAATCGAATAGACTTTTTTCCTTGCTGGTCAAAATGACGATTGGGGAATCGTTTCGAAGAACGAAAAACAAAGTGTGGGTAGGAGTTACGTAGAGAATACTGTACTAGGTATAAAAGTATAGGGGAAAAAGAAATAAAAAAAAAAAAAAAGGGGGGAAAGAAATTGGAGCGATTTTATTGAGACGAAGAAAAAAAAATTGTTGAATTCTTTTCTTGTTACGTCGAGAAAAAGAGGGAAAGAATAAGGGTTTGAGAGGGATAGACAAATGGAGATCTAAGGAAATAGAGAGAGAGAGAGAGATTTAGAAAAAGAATAATATTTCTCTTTTTATCGTATTCTCTGTCTCTTCTTCTTTTGACGTTGTTCGAAACGAGATTT
>NW_014570446.1:0-1908 GCF_001313835.1 Polistes canadensis
CATTCACACCCTCCCTTTTAGTCGCCTCTTACGAAAAGCAGGGAATACTGTGGGAGTATTCTACTACCCCCTACCCACGGGGGGGACCCTGACGCAACCCTGACGAAACCCTGACGCATCCTTAAAGCAACCCTGACGTTCCAACCCTAAAGCAACCCCGACGTTTTTACCCGGTCGCACCCCTAGAGCAACCCTGTCTTTCCGACCCTGACGCATCTCTAAAGCAACCCTGACATTCCCACCCTGACGCAACCCTGACGCAACCCTGACGCATCCTTAAAGCAACTAAGACGTTTCAACCCTGACGCATCCCTAAAGCATCCCCGACGTTCCAAGCCTGACGCATTCCCAAAGCAACCCCGACGTTCCAACTCTAAAGAAACCCTGACGTTTTCACCCTGTCGCACCCCTAAAGCAACCCTGGATTTCTGACCCTGACGCATCCCTAAAGCAACCTTGACGTTCCAATCCTGACGCATCCGTAAAGCAACCTGGACGATCCCACCGTAAAGCAACCATGACGTTCCCACCCTGACGTATCCCTAAAGCAACCCTGACGTTCCCACCCTGACGCATCCCTAAAGCAACCCAGATTTTCAAACCTTAAAGCAACCCTTACGTTCTAACCCTGACGCACCCCTAAAGCAACCCAGACGTTCTAACCCTGACGCATCTCTACAGCAACATCGATGTTTCAAAACTGACGCATCCGTAAAGCATCCCCGACGTTCCCACCCAGACGCATCCCTAAAGCAACCCCAACGTTGTAACCCTGACGCATCCCTAAAGCATCTTCGACGTTCCCTCCTTGACGCATCCCTATAGCGACCCCGACGTTCCAACATGGACGCATCCCTAAAGCAACACAGACGTTCTAACCCTAACGCATCCCTAAAGCATCTTTAACGTTCCCACCTTTACGCATCCCTAAAGCGACCCCGACGTTAAAACAGGGACGCATCGCTAAAGCAACCTTGACGTTCTAACCCTGACGCATCAATAAAGCAACCTCGACATTCCCACCCTAAAGCATCCCCGATGTTCCCACCCTGGTCGCATCCCTAAAGCAACACAGACGTTTCAACCATGACGCATCCCTAAAGCAACCTCGACGTTCCCAACTAAAGCATCCCCGATGTTTCCACCCTGACGCATCCCTAAAGAAACCACGACGTTCTAACCATGATGCATCCCTAAAGCGACTCCGACGTTCCAGCCTGGACGCATTCCTAAAGCAACACAGACGTTCTAACCCTGACGCACCCCTAAAGCAACTTAGACGTTCTAACCCTGACGCATCTCTAAAGCAACCTCGATGTTTAAAAACTGACGCATCCGTAAAGCATCCCCGACGTCCCACACTGACGCATCCCTAAAGCCACTCCGACGTTCTAAAGCTGACGCATCCCTAAAGCATCTTCGACGTTCCCACCTTGACGCATCCCTAAAGCGACCCCGACGTTTTAATCCTGACGCATCCCTAAAAAAACCCCGATTTTCCTAACCTAAAGCAACCTTTATGTTCTTTCCCTGACTTAACCCTGACGCAAAACTGACACATCCTTAAAGCAACCCTGTCGTTCCAACCCTGACGCATCTGTAAAGCAACCCCGACGATTCCATCGTAAAGCAACCATGACGTTCCTACCCTGACGTATCTCTAAAGCAACCTTGACGTTCCAACCCTGACGAATCCCTAAGGCAACCCTGATTTTCCTACCCTAAAGCAACCCTTACGTTCTTATTCTGACGCACCCCTAAAGCAACCCAGACGTTCTAACCCTGACGCATCTCTAAAGCCACCTCGATGTTTCAAAACTAACGCATCCGTAAAGTCCCCGACGTTCCCACCCTGACGCTTCCCTTAAAGCAACCCCGACGTTCTAACCCTGACGCATCCCTAAAGCA
>NW_014570446.1:2314-15806 GCF_001313835.1 Polistes canadensis
TTTTTTTTTTTTTACGTCAGGGGGAAAACATTCATTATGCCCCTTGAGCCCGGTACTCAAGGAAGTGTCGGATTCTTACGGACTAAATTTCCACCTGGTGCAGAAACTCGCTGGACAAAAGGAAGCGGATCCGTGATACTAATCACATTACAAACACACCTATTCTTTCATCCCGCTAAGCCTGGCCGGTTTGCCATACTCTCATCCTCATTTACGCAACACTCATACCTTATTCAATAAGAAACAAACTAATTAACTAACTATTAACTAAATAACTACTACTTATACTACATATTTATATATATGTACATACCCGACCATCCATCCCAAGATGCACTGGTCGGGCTCACGAATCCCATGCATCAGCATGCTCATACTTCTCTTATTCAGGGGAAGCGACGCACTAGACCAGGTCAGGCGCCGCCAAAGCTGCTTAAAGCCTCGCCCAGGGGGGCCGCCTAGGAGCTACTCTCCTTTGCGACCTCGCACACACTCTTCTTCTATTGAGAAACACTCGCTCTCTCTCTCTCTCTCTGCGTCTTCCTTGGCCTTCATCACRAGTCCTGAAAAGGACTGGAATGCAACCTAGGCCCCCGGGGTATCCAGGGAAAACCTAACTATCCCAGGAAGGGTAAGTGGCACCCCCCCCAACTCTCTGACCAAGGAATCCCTCGCATTCGTCCACGCTGGGCATTCGATCAGAGTGTGTTCCGCATCGTCTCTATCCGCTTCGCAATGAAAGCACCGCGGGGAGTCTTTTCTTCTGATTCCATACAGGTACGCGGGAAAGCAGCCATGGCAAGTCATCAGCTGAGTGGTGTGGAAGGTCGTACCTATGGAGTACGGCCTCCTAACAAACTCATCCAACCTGTCAGCAATAGCTGCCCTAACCCGCAACCCTGTCTCTCCTGTAACTCCTATCAACCTGATCTCCTCCTCCTTCCATACGGCAATCGCCCCCATCCTAGCAAAAGCGCCCAGTGCCGCCCTAATATCCGGAGAGACAGATCCCTCCGCATTCTTAAGGGTCACATACACTTTCGCCAGTCGCGACGCCAAATGGTCAAGGGGAATGACTCTCGCAACCATCATTGCCGCATGAAAGGAAACCGTCCTATAGGCGCAACACACCCCGATCGCTACCCTTCTTTGCAAGGCTCGAACAGCCCTCCTGATCCTCTGATCTTCCCCAACAGCGCGTTACCACACCGGAGCACCATAAAGGAGCACGGAGTTGATCACGCTGCTGTAGAGACGCCGCTTCTTCTCCCTCGGCCCGTGGAGATTCGAAAGGATTCTCCCAATAGACTGAAGGATCCCTTCCGCTTTCAAGATTAAGGCCCTAATGTGGGGCCTAAATTACATACTTGAATCTAAAAATATGCCAAGGTATTTCACACTGGGCTTTACTACAACACAAACCCCCCTGTATCTATTCACAGGAGGAGGAGCAATCCTGCGTCTGCGTAAGGCAGAGGCAGGGAAGGCCATTGCCTCCGTTTTTTAAAGCGCCACTTTTAGGCCTAATCCCTCAATCTCACTCACAAGGACCTCGAGATCCTTTTCAGTTGTTGATATTGCGCAAGACAGATCCCGCCCCGCTGAAAGGAGGGCCGTGTCATCTGCATAGCAAACCACACGAGACCCCCCCGGCAGCGAAACTCGGAGGACCCTATCATACGCAATATTCCAAAGTGTGGGGCCTTGGACAGAGCCCGGCGGAACCCCACACATCACACTAACATTGTATTCAGTGCCCTGCCTTCCGATGAAGGACAGAAGCTGGTCACGAAAATAATCTTTAATGATATTTACAAGATAGGTGGGGAAGCCACTTCCCACCATTGACTCTATCAACGTCTCATAAGGGAGCGAGTTGAACGCATTGCTAATATCCAGTAAAGTCAGCACTTCCACCCGTCCATTACTCGCGCACTCCTGTATGTAATCTATCACTTTCCAATGGCTCCGAGGGTAGAATGTCCCACCCTGAAACCCTGTTGACGTGGAGAAAAAATATTTCCACAATCAAGAAACTCGCTTACCCTGGAGACAACAACCCTTTCGAAGAGCTTCCCCACCTCGTCCAGCAGGCATATGGGTCTGTATGCATTGGGCGCACTATCATCACCATCATGCTTCTTCTTTAGCAACACAAGTCTTGCCCTCTTCCACACYCGTGGGAAGACTCCACTTCTTAGCAACATGGTGAAACACTCTGCCAAACCTCGACCACAATGTGTTGCCGCTCTCTTCACCACTAGGCCAGGGATCCTGTCAGGACCCGGTGCCCTCCTAAGGTTAATTCTTTTCGCAACCTTTTGTACTTCCCTAATTGTGACGACTACTTCTTCCGCATCTCCCACCTCAACATTTGGGGCAATTGATCTTACGCCCTCCGGAAACAGCGTCGCCACAATCCTTTCCAATAAATGAGGATCTAATGCCTCAGTCAGAAGAACACCACGAGCCCTTAATTTACCCATAACCAGCCTGTAGGGTCTCCCCCAAAGATCATCTTCAATCGTTGCAATAAAATCCCTCCAAGCTGAGGCCTTGGCCCTCCTTATGGCACGGACTAGATTCTTTCTTTTCTCTCTCCTGTCCTCCAAACACTCCCTAATCCTGACCRGATCACCACCTCTTCTGGCCCTTAAATAACGTCATCTTGCCGTTGTAGCTGCCCCTTGTAGTAGTGCAATTTCCCGCGACCACAATGGCACCACACGACCCCTGTCCGCCGTTATCCTCACCCTTGACATGGACATATCGCACGAAGTGAGGAGAGTATTGTTTACCCACTTCACCAAGTCCCGCACATTGTCACTATCGTCYCGTATCCACTCACYGGAGAYAAGGGCTGCCGCAARCCTGTMCTCTYYCACAGCCCTCGCGTCCCATTTAGGGAATATTTCATTCCTAGAGCGAAGGCTTCGGAATCCTGCAGCCTCGTGCATATACTTAAATATAACATATAAGTGGTCCGAAAGGGACTCAGCCTTATCCATCTTCCAATCCGTTGAGCGGACACTAGCCGCTATAGACCCCCACGTAAGGTCTACAACGCTCGAATCTAGCGGTCGAACGCACGTGGGGTGACCAGCCTGATTAGCCAGGCCTAGGTTTAACCTATTGGCCCACATACAGAGTAACTGGCCCCTTGGGTTACTTCTGCCTTCCGGATCCCATCTTGGGAACMGGGCATTAAAGTCCCCGGCAACTAATGCTGGAATAGCAGGAAATGTACCTAAGAGCTCTTCGAGCTCATCAAGAAGTCTACTAAAACTATTTAAATTCTCGCTGGGGAGGAAGTAGACTGAAACTACCAGCGAGTTCCCCCATTTAACAGCTACAAAAAACAAACCCCGACGCACCAAGCTACAGGTTCTTTCGCCTTTGCCCGCGACAATTGCAAAGAGAGGCGACACCCCCAATGATGAGAGCCATTTCTCATCCCTCGGAGGGACCCACCACGGCTCCGAAACTATCGCAATGTCCGCACCAATCTTTCTCATCCGCTGGCCCAATAAGTCCTGGGCGCGACGCGCATGATTTAAATTGGCCTGTATGACCGTGGATATTGTCGGAAATAGTTTGATTAGTTACATGGAGGGGCAGAGCTCACCTGCTCAACCTCCATGTCATTATCCACACTCACACCCGCACTATTTACAACACCTTGTACTATTGTTTCTTCGCCCGCACTTCCTGGAACGTTTTTTGCACATCCCGATTTGCCTTGACGGTCAGCAACTCCCCCTAGTATGATGTCTCTCCCTTAGTAAGAGGCACAAATGGACACTCCCATGACCCAGCTCTGTTCGAGGTTCGGGACCGCCCCGCTACCACACAGATCGGGCACCTTGGTTTGTCCTCACAGTCCTTTGCTACATGTCCTGGTTCCCCGCACCTAAAACATACACCCATCCTGGCACCTGGTGCATACAAGAAGCAGCCACGTGGCCTCTCGCCAGACACCTGTAGCACCTTAGTGGTCTAGGCCTTTCCGGGAACACCCGGACCCTACTCCACCCCACAAGTATACCACCCATATCAATAGCAGCTTGGCACAGTACCGATGGGGCCACGACTGTGACCTTATAGCGACTGCCCCTGCCAGAGTGAACTTCCCCCATGCTGATAAGGTTAGGGTCAAATCCTGCCCTAACCTTTCTTTAGTCCGCACCTGATCGCCGTCAGGGTGGTAGCCGGATAGATCCCCACTAATTTTATGGGGCTAGTCCTTTAGGGCCTAGCTATCTTTGCTTCCGGTAGGGCCCTGTTCATTGCCTGTGCAAGTCTGTCAGCCCTAACACTGGCATCCCTTCCCTGGACCTGCCAGATAAAGGATCCCGTCAAACCCCGTTTGTACGAGAGCCCATTTGCCCCTATTTCTCCGAGGTTTACACCCGTTTCTAACTTCTTAAGGGCTTCCATATATGAGGAACCTTCTGCACACATGAGTGATACCGCCGCGGTCTCCCTAATTCTTCTGGTCTTCTTCTTTTTTTTCTTCTACTTCTTATTCTACTGTAGTCCCGCGGAAGGGCCTTCCCCTCCCACGCGAAGACTACCGGGAGGGTCATCCTTTCTGACATCCCGCGTAGGCAGTGGCCCTCCAGCAGGCGTAGCAGTTTTGTTTTTTCTTCTTACCTCGATAAACACATCCCCGTCCGGGACAGTGATCAGAGGTGTTGTCATCGGTGGTGAGGGAGCAACCCTCGGTCGGGCTACAACCTGGGCATATTGACCTTGTCCTGTTTTCATATCCCTTAATTCTTGCTAAATCTGTATCACAGACCTAGAAAGCTCAGTAAAAACTTTCCCCATCATTTTATTGTTAAATTCCTCTTCCTTTCTGGCAGCAATCAGTCTCTCCTCCGCAAAGGATCTGACCTGGTTTGCTGCAACTTTAACTGGAACATTCTTCACTTGCCCCTCGACATTTTATCAGTTATTGCGTCCTTGCGCTAAATTTCACGCCGAAGACGCACACACTCTTTTTCTAATTGTTTAAGCCTGTTTCTAGTGTCTTTTGCTTTTGCCCTTAGTTGTTGTAAGGATTCTTGAGTGTCAGAGCCGCAGCTTATCCTATTACGTTCCTGCAATTCCCTGGTTATCTCAATCACCCCTAAATGACAACTTTTCATTTTACCGGATATTTCCCCTTTTATATTGCCACAAGTCTTCCTTTTGACCTCGGCCTCAGCGATGTTTTCTATAATCGTGTCTATCAGCCTTCCAGTTTTTAAATTGGAAACCAATGACCCCTCTTGTAGGACCTCTTCGATGTTAGTGAGGTTGATCACCTCGTCCTCTGATGACAAAGAGTACAGGATAGGCCTCGCCCTCTTGTGRGTCCTGACCGGTATGGTGTCAGTCCCCAGATCCTCGATGCTACGAATTGCACACTTTCGCCCCTCCTCCACGGAGTGTCCTCGACTTTCTGTAGTGTCAGTCGATTAGCGGGCCAGGTTGCCCACCCGCGAGCAACTTCCCGACGCATTAACCAGAGTCTGGGCCGGGTTGCCATAACAGACTCCTGACAGGTGCATGATGTCGACGATGGATTGCCTGTCCTAACACCCCCAAGCACGGCCGTTGTGTGAGTTTTCCACCCACAGGGGTTTTTCTCCAAGCTTGTACTATCCATATTTATATTTTTAATAGGAAGGCACCTGCCCAGAGGAAAGGAAACGAAACGAAAGAAGTAAGAGACAAGAAAAAATAGAAAAGAGGGGATAGTAAGAGTTACAGAAAGAAATAGCTACGCAGAACATACACACACAATTCACACTTTCCCTATTAGTCGCCTATTAGGACAAGCAGGGAATACTGTGGGAGTATTCTACTACCCCCTACCCACGGGGGGGACCCTGACGAAACCAAGACGCAACCCTGACGGAACACTGACGCATCCCTAAAGCAACCCCGACGTTCAAACCCTAAAGCAACCCCGACGTTTCCACCCCGTCGCACCCCTAAAGCAACCCTGGTGTTCCGACCCTGACGCATCCCTAAAGTAACCCTGACATTCCAACCCTGACGCATCCCTAAAGAAACCCTGACGTTCCAACTCTGACGTATCCCTAAAGCAACCTTGACGTTCCAAACCTGACGCATCCCTAAAGCAACCTTGACGTTCCAACCCCTACACATCCCTAGAACAATCTCTACGATTTAACCCTGACGATTCTCTAAAGCATCCCCGCCGTTCCAACCCTGACTCATCCTTAAAGCTACACTGACGTTCCAACCATGCCGCATCCTTAAAACTACCCATACGTTTTACCCCGACGCATCCCTAAAGCAACCCCGATTTTCTAAACCTAAAGCAAACCTTACATTCAAACCCTGACGCAACCCTGACGCAAAACTGACACATCATACAGGCAACCATGTCGTTTCAACTCTGAAGCATCCCTAAAGCGATCCTGATGTTCGAACCCTGACGCATTCCTAAAGCATCCCCGACGTTGTAACCCTGACGCATCCCGAAAGCATTCCTGACGTTCCAACCCTAAAGAAACCCTGACGATTCCACCCTAGCGCCCCCTTAAAGCAACCCCGACGTTCCATCCCTGACGCATCCTTAAAGCAACCCCGACGTTCCTAGCTTGACGCATCCCTAAAGCAACCCCGACGTTCCTACTCTGACGTAATCCTAAAGCAACCTTGACGTTTCGACCTTGACACATCCTTAAAGCAACCTTGTCGTTCCTACTCTGACGCATCACTAAAGCGACCCTGACGTTTCAACCCTGACGCATCCCTAAAGCAATCCCGACGTTCCAACCCTGACGCTTCTGTAAAGCATTCTTGACATTCCTACCCTGACGCATCCCTAGAGCACCCGGACGTCCCTACCTGAAAGCAACCCCGACGTTCCCACCTAGACGCATCCCTAAAGCAACCTCGACGTTCCAACCCTGACGCATCCCTAAAGCATCCCCGAGGTTCCAATTCTAAAGCAACGACGTTCAAACCCTGTCGCACCTCTAAAGCAACCCTGACGTTCTAACCCTTTCGCATCCCTAAAGCAACAACGACGATCCTTCCCTAAAGCAACCCTGACGTTCCAACCTTGACGCATCTCTAAAACAAACCCGACGTTCAAACCCTGACGCATCCTTAAAGCAACCACGACGTTACAACACTGACGCATCAGTAAAGCAACCATAACGTTTCGAACCTAACGAATCCCTAAAGCAACACCGACATTCAAACCCTGACGCATCCCTAAAGCCTATCCGACGTTCGAGCACTGACGCATCCCTAAAGCAACCTTGACGTTCCAACCCTGACGCAACCCTTTTTTTTTTTTTTTTTATTTTTTCGTCAGGAGAAAACCTTTCATAGGCTCTTTGGGCCCGGTACCCAAGGGAGTGTCGGATTTTTACCGAATCAAATCCCACCTGGTGTAAAACATTCCTTTGCTGGATGGGAGAAGCGGATCTGTGATACAAACACAATACATACACACTTACTCCCCCATCCCGATGAGCCTGTCCGGTTCGCCATGCTCTCATCCTCATTCATACATATCACTCATACCTTATCAAATAACTAATCAACTAAATAACTACTATGTAACTAATTAATAACTAACACTTATTCTACATTTATATATATGTACATACCCGACCATCYATCCCAAGATGCAATGGTCGGATTCAAAAACACATGCATCAGCATGCTCATTCTCCTTTAAGGGAAAGCGACGCACTAGACCAGGTCAGACGCCGCTAAAGCTGTCCGAAACCTTGCCCGGGGGGGCCTCCTAGGAGGCATTCTCCTTTGGGGCCTCGCAATCATTCTTCTCCTATTGAGAAACATTCGCTCTCTCTCTCTCTCCGCGTCGTCCTTGGCCTTCATCACAAGTCCTGAAAAGGACTGGAATGCAACCCACGCCCCCGGGGTATCCAGGGACAACCTGACTATCCCAGAAAGGGTAAGTTGCACCCCCCCCCCTTCTCTCTGACCATGGAATCCCTCGCATTTGTCCACGCTGGGCATTCGATCAGAGTGTGTTTCGCATCGTCTCTATCCGCCCCGCAAAGAAAGCACCGCGGGGAGTCTGTTCTTCTTATTCCATACAGGAACGCAGGAAAGCAGCAATGGCAAGTCATCAGCTGAGTAGTGTGAAAGGTCGTACCTATGGAGTACGGCCTCTCAACCCACTCAACCAACCTGTCAGCAATGGCTGCCCTAACCCGCACCCCTGTCTCTCCTGTAACTCCTATCCATCCGATCTCCTTCTCGTTCCATGCAGCAATCGCTCCCATCCTGGCAAAAGCGCCCAGTGCCGCCCTAATATTTGGAGGGACAGGTCCCTCCGCCTTCTTAAGGGTCACATACACCTCCGCCAGTCGTGGCGCCAGAAGATTGAGGGGAATAATCCCCGCGACCATCATTGCCGCTTGGAAGGAAACCGTCCTATAGGCGCAACACACCCGGATCGCTACCTTTCTCTGCAAGGCCCGAACAGCACGCCTGTTCCTCTGATCCTCCACAACAGCGCGCCACCACACCGGAGCACCATAGAGGAGCACGGAGTGGATCACGCTGCATTAGAGACGCCGCTTCTTCTCCCTCGGCCCGTGGAGGTTCGGAAGGATCCTGCTAATAGACCGAAGGATCCCTTCCACATTCAGGATTAAGGCCTGAAAATTGGGCCTAAATGACATAACTGAATCTAACACTATGCCTAGGTATTTTACACTGGGCTTCACTGCAATACAAACCCCCTTGTATCTAATCACCGGGGGGGGGGAGCAATCCTGCGTCTGCRTAAGGCAGAGGCAGGGAAGGCCATTGCATCCGTTTTCTGTAGCTCCACTTTCAGGCCCAATCCCTTAATCTCATTCACTATGACCTCTAGGTCCCGTTCAGCCGCTAACAGTGCGCAAGACAGGTCCCGCCCCGTTGAAGAATGGATGTGTCATCTGCATTGCAAACAACACGAGACCCCCCGGCAGCGGGACTCGGATGACCCGATCGTACGCAATGTTCTAAAGTGTGGGGTCGAGGACGGAACCCTGTTGGACCTCACACATCATACTTACATTACTATTTAGGCCCTGCCTTCAAATGAAGGACAAGAGCTGGTCCCGAAAATAATCTTTAACAATATTAACCAGGTAGGTGGGGAAGCTACTTCCCTCCATCAACGCTATCACTATTTCTCAGGGGAGCGAGTTGGACGCGTTACTAATGTCTAACGAAATTAAAACGCCTACCCGTCCACTACTCGCGCACTTCTGTATATAATCTTTTACCTCTCCAATGGCTCCGAGGGTAGAGTGACCCACCCTGAAACCATGCTGACACGGAGAAAGAACACTTTTAGTTTTTAAAAACTCGCTCACCCTAGAGACAACAATTCTTTCAAAAAACTTCCCCACCTCATCCAGCAGGCATATTTGCCTGTATGAGCTGGGCGCGTTACTGTCACCGTCTTTCCTCTTCTTTAACAACACGAGCTTGTCCCTCTTTCATGCACGTGGGAAGACTCCCCTCCTTAGTAGCATGGTGAAGCACATTGCCATGCCTTTACCACAGTGTATGGCCGCCCTCTTAACCACCAGGCCAGGAATTTCGTCAGGACCTGGAACCCTCCCAAGATCAATCCTCTTTGCAGCCCTGCGTACTTCTTCGGCCGTGACAACTATCTCTTCTGAGTCTACTACGTTGACGTTTGGGGCAACTGATCGTCCGCCCCCCGGACACAACGTTTCAACAATTAGCGCTAAAAGAGGAGGATCCAGTACCTCAATCAGGGGGGGAACTCCTCGAGCCCTCAATTTCTCTATTACGAGCTTATAAGGTTTCCCCCATGGATTATCCTTGGTGGTAGCTATAAATTCTTTCCAGGCCGAGGCCTTGGCTCTTCTGATGGCACGGACCAGATTTCTCCTCTTCTCCTTCCTGTATTTTAGACATGCTCTTATCCTGGCCAGATCACCACCTCGCCTGGTCCTCAGGTAAAACCTCTTCGCCGCGGTAGCCGCTCCCTGTAGGATTGCAATTTCCCGTGAAAACCATTGGCACAACACGACACCCGCCTACCGCTGTTCTCACCATCGACAGGGCTATGTCGCATGAAGTGAGGAGGGTATTGTCCATCAATTTCACCAAGTCCCGCACATTAGCACCATCGTCCCGTGTCCACTCACCAGAGACGAGGGCTGCGGCGAGCCTGTCCTCGTCCGCATTCCTCGTATCCCACTTAGGGAAAACTCTGTCCCTTGAGCGAAGGCTTCAGAGGCCTGTAGCCTCGTGCCTGTACTTAAATATAATATACAAATGGTCCGAAAGAGACTCAGCCTCATCCACCCTCCAATCCTATAAGCGGACACTAGCTGCCGGAGATCCACACGTAAGGTCTACAACACTCGACCCTTGCGGTCAAACGCACGTGGGGTGGCTAGCTGGGCTACCCAGGCTTTGGTTTAACCTATTGGCCCACATACAGAGCAATTCGCTCTTTGGATTGCTTCTGCCTTCCGGATCCCATCTTAAAAACCGGGCATCAAAGTCCACAGCAACAAGCGCTGGAAGAGCGGGAAGTGTGCCTAAGAGCTCCTCGAGCACATCAAGGAGTCTACTAAAACTATTTAAATTCTCGCTGGAAGGAAAGTAGACTGAAACTTCCAGCGAGTCCCCCCATTTGACGGCTACAAAAAACAAACCCCGACGCACTAGGCTACTGGTTCCTTCGCCTTTGCCCGCAACAATCGCAGAGACGGGTGTCCCCCGCAGTGATGAGAACCATTTCTCATCCCCGGGAGGGACCCACCACGGCTCCGAGACTATCGCAACATCCGCCCCAGTCTCCCTCATATGCTGGCCTAACAAGTCCTGGGCGCGACGCGCATGGTTTAAGTTGGCCTGAATAACCGTGGCTATTGTAGTTTCGCAATTAGTTACTTACATGAAAGGGCAGAATTAACCTACTTAACCTCCATGTCGTTGCCGGCACTTAAACTCGCACTATGAACCACACTCTGTACCACTATCTTTTCGCCCGCACTTCCCGGAACGTTATTCACTCACCCTGACGTGTCTCGTCGGCATGCGTCTCCCTCTAAAATTACGTTTCTCCCCTTAATAGGAGGCACTAACGGACACTCCCAGGATCCAGCCCTATGCGAGGTTCGGGAGCGCCCCGCCTTTGCACAGATCGGGCATTTTGGTTTGTCCCCGCAGTCTTTTGCCACGTGCCCCGGATCCCCTCACTTGAAGCACACACCCATCCTGGCACCCGGTGCAGGACAAGATGCAGTTACGTGTCCTCTCGCCAGGCACCTGTGGAACATTAGAGGCCTGGGTCTAACCGGAAATACCCAGACTTGGTTCTACCCTACGAGGATACTGCCCCTATCGATGGCATCCTGACACAGTGCCGTTGAGGCGACAACTGTGGCCTCATAACGAATACCCCTGCCTAGATGGATATTCCCCATGTTAATTAGGTTGGGGTCGAATCCCGCCCTAACCTCCTGTAGCCCACACCTGACCGCCCTCAAGGTGGTAGTTGGGTAAATTCCCATCAGCCTGATGGGGCTAGTCCTCTAAGGCCTTCCAATCTTGTCCTCTGGTAGGGCTCCCTTTAGAGCCTGCGCCAATTTGTCAGCCTTAACGTTGGCGTCCTTTTCCTGGACCTGCCAAATAAATGACCCGGTCAGGCCACGTCTATACGAAAGCCTCTTTGCCCCTATTTCCTCTAGATTCACCCCTGTTTCCAGTTTCTTTAGGGCTTCCAAATATGAAGCCCCTTCCGCGCACGTGAGAGATACCGCTGCAGTCTCCCTAATTCTTCTATTTTTCTTCGTCTTCTTCTTCTTCTTCCTCTTCTGTTCACTTGCAGCAGGGCTCCCCCCCACCACACATGGATAAACAGGAGGGCCAACCCTCCTGACATCCGCCCGTGTAGACAAGGGCCCCCCAGCAGGCGCAACAATCCTGTTTCTTCTCCTTACCTCAACAAACCCATCCCCGTCCAGAACAGGGGCCAGAGGCGTCGGTATCAAGGGAGAGGGAGCAACCCGCGGCTGGGCTGCAACCTGGGCATAAGAGCTCTGTCCCATCTGTATATCATTCAGCTTCTGCTGTATTTTAATTACCGATTTTGAAAGCTTGGTAAGTACTTTCCCTATCGTCTTGCTGTCAGGCACATCCTCCTTCCTAGCAGCAACCAGTCTCTCCTCTGTGAAAGATCAGACCTGGCTTGCTGTTGCAGTTTTTGCCCTAGTTTCTCTTTTTGACACCTTTTCGAGGAGTACATCTTTACGCCCTAACTCCCGCCTAATGCGCGTACACTCCTCCTCCACCTGTTTTAGCCGGTTACTTGTGGCTTTCGCTTCCGCTCCTAGCTGCTCCAGAGACTCATGTATTTCAGAGCCACAGTTTGCCCTGTTGCGGGCCTGCAGCTCCCTGGCCATCTCCATTATCTCCAAAGGGCAATTCTTTATCTTCTCAGATATCTCACCATTGATGTTGCCGCAGGTCTTTCTTCTGACTTCGGCCTCAGCATTATTGTCCAGTATAAGGTCAAACCGTCTTCCAGTCTCTATACTGGAGACCGATGGTGTCTCTGATAAAACTCCATCCATCCTTGTGAGGTTAATCACCTCATCCTCCGATAATGAGGTGTACAAGATCAGCCTCGCCCTTTTATGGGTCCTGACTGGTATAGACTCAGTCTCCAGGTCTTCGATGCACCTTACCGTGCAATTCGGCACCTCCTCCAAGGAGCGCTCTCGACTTCCTGTAGCAGCAGTCGATCCACGGGCCAGGTTGCCTACCCGCGAACAACTTCCCGACGAATTATCTAGTGTCAGGGCTAGGTCGCCTACCCTAGACTCATGATAGTAGTATGCTGTCGACGATGGGTGACCTGTCCTACCACCACCAAACACTGCCGTTTTGTGAGTTTCCCTCCTACACGGGTTATTCTCTGACCTTGTACCTTCCATAATTTTTAATTTATAAATAGGCACAAGCCTAGAGGAAAAGAAAGGAAACGAAGGAAGTAAGAAACAAGAAAAGAATAGAAAAAGAGGGGATAAAAAGAATTACTGAGAGGAATAGCCATACAAAACATGCACACACCATTCACACCCTCCCTTTTAGTCGCCACTTACGACAAGCAGGGAATACTGTGGGAGTATACTATTACCCCCTACCAACGGGGGGGATCCCTGACGCAACCCTGACGCAACCCTGACGCATCCCTGACGCAACCTTGACGTTCCCACCCTGACGAATTCCTGAAGCAACACAGACGTTCCAACCCTGACGTTCTAACCGTGACGCAGCCCTAAGGCAACCCTGACGTTCCAACCCTGACGCATCCCTAAAGCAACCCTGACGTTCCAACCCTAACGCATCCCTTAAGCCACCCTGACGCTTCAACCCTGACGAATCCGTAAAGAAACCCTGACGTTTCAACCCTGACGCATCCCTAAAGCAACCCTGACGTTCCAACCCT
>NW_014570447.1:0-1774 GCF_001313835.1 Polistes canadensis
CCCAATAAAGGGACGAAACGTCCAACTTAATTGCATTAAGTTCTACTTCTTTTCATGTCCAAGTTCCCTATGAAACTTTATCATCAAAAATTTTAGAGAAGTTTGCATTAGTGTAATTATTTTTTACAAGCGTATGGACATCATCGTGAACCATTTTAATGAAAAATTTCCCAATTTTATCATTTGGTATCTCGATCTTATTGGCTACATACTTAAATTTATTAAACCATGAAAAAAATTCCTTTTTTATTTTGTGTATCGCAAATATTAATCATTTCAACTGTTTCACTTACGTAAGGATTTATTTTATTATCCTCTAAAAATTGTAATATCTTTTTCTACCATGTCGTCGAACGATAAAGCAGAAAACTGTTTTAAGTAATTTGTTGCGTATCTAACGCAACGAGAGAGTAGGGCAAGCGTCGGGACGTGTACGGCCCTACCGAAGTTTGAGGAACGCGCGATAAAGAAGTGTCGTAGTTTTATTGTAAAACCAAGGGAGCGCTAAGATCATTTGTAAGGGCTCCTTTTTTCTTCTAGCTGCGTTATCTGTCACTTTTCGGCGATTGGTTGATCGTCATGAAATTGTTGATGATTAGAGTATATACGATTGTTATTTGTTTGTATATTGAAAATTTATCTATTTTTTTATACCTGTAAAAAAATAAAATGTTAACTGTTATTCAAGTAATTAATTTTCCTTTATCATTTGCGCAAAATGTTAAAAAATTTATTATTGCTATTTTTTTTGTAATTAATAATTTTTTCTTTCATGTATACATTTAAAAATTAAGAAATATGAAAAAAAATTTGAAAACAAAAAGAAAAAAATTATTAAAAAAAAACTTTCCCCATGAAGGATCGATCACTAACTAGCAGCACGACAAGCGAGAACGCTACTACATACGCTAACGTACAACTAGATTGAATGTTGCATTTAAGATAGTATAAATATCTATATATAAATATATTATATATAAATATTAAAAAATCAAAACTTTAAAAGCTTTTTTCTCAAAATGAGCTTCGCGTTAGGATGAAATACTTTACCACGATAACACCCTACTAGTATACTATTAATATACCAAAGCTCATTAAAATACGTGAGGACACAACTGTAAGGTCTCCTTGTGAGTCTGATTTGGATTCCATCTCGAGACCTGCGAGAGATTACACTGATTCTGATGCTATCACGAAACCTGTGAGGGATTACTTCGAAGAGAATTATTCTCTTGCGCAACATTGTATCATCGAAATACGGCCAGCGACAAAGGACAAAGGCAGTCCTACATATGGTCAGGATTTATTCTGCATTTTTGTATACGCATCTCATCACCCGATAGCTGCCGATATGCAAGCTAGCTGTAAAGCATTCATCTCTTTTGTAAGGATTCATCGTGTATAATTCAACCAGGGTTTTTATGCCGCAAGGCTTTGCCCTGATGAGCCAAATAAAGTGTACTATTTAGTACTGACTGGGCTCATGTAAGGGCTCATGTAAGATGTAATTATTCTCCTATCCTCATTCCCATCAAATATACAATCTCGATTCACACGTGACAGCATTTTCGTTCACGATAAAAAACACTAGGGTACCGATCAAAGGGTCGGTCGTCAACAATCATAAATGTAGGTAAACGATCTAAGTTTCGTAGCGTATGTATAAAAGATTTTAAACTAAACTATAAAGTTAACAAGAATAAACATACAGAAGTTTAACTAATATATTATCGGTTTAACGTATCCTTAACGACTGACTCACTATTTAAATCTA
>NW_014570447.1:3149-15359 GCF_001313835.1 Polistes canadensis
CTGCCCTTTTATACTTCTCTCGGACAACGGAGCATCGGATTCCCTCCACGGGTGACGCATACGGTCTATGTTTTTCACACTTAAATCTTAAGAATATCGATATCCTAAACAAACATCCGCACGCACTTACGCTAGTGCAGGCGCCAACGTGCACGGGCCTGCATAAGACGTTTACAATATTTTTATAAATAAAATACAAAAACAATACCAATACAATACGACAAGTTTGCTGTTTGACTACTAGACGCTAGCTGCCTTCTTAGTATATTTTTTTTGTATAGTTCGTTTACCTCTTATCGTAATAAACTATAGTTATTCGACTAGTATACATATTTGGGCCGATGACCCACTTTGGTTTGCATTCATTACTCTCACACTTTATGTCTCACATATAGTAACGATTCGTCTTACTCGTCATCACACACATACATAAATGTCATATAAATTATTTGCCTATTTAGTACAAAATTTTAATAAATAACGATATCTCCCTATTTAACAATAATAACATTAAGTTTTCGACTAATTTTTTAAAATATTCAGTGTAAAAAACTAAGTTTGTTTCTTAAATATAAATATATTTCGATATGTGTGTAAAACTCAAATATAATTGTTTAAACTAATTCGATAACATTAAAAAATATTTTTTAATGATAGTAACACAGCTTTGTCGCTTATTTCATTTTATTTAACCTTTGTTTGTTATTAAGTAGAATGTTTGTAGACTGTGATATACTTTTAATCAATCATTTACGTTGCAAATTATTAAAGATAAAAAATTTTAATATTAAATTACGATTAAGTTATTGTACTTTTACTTGTTTCTTTTATATGTTCCTGTAGTTTTTTAAGGTTCATTCATTCGACTTGCTACCGAAAAATATTTCTCTTCCATATTAATGGCATAACTTACAATTTCATCGAACAATAAGCTAGAAATATTATTTAAATGAAATCCTATATTATAGTTGACGATTTCATTGACGAATTTTTCGCAAAAGTTTTCTTTATAGCGATCTACATGATTACACTTATATATTTTCTTTAAATTATTATAATATTTCGCAATCGTTTCTTTTTCATATTGATTTCTACATTTGAAACGTTTTATGAGTAAATCAATCTCGCAGGGAAGAAAATAACGGAGTTAATGGATTACTGTTTCCTTGTATGAAAATTCAGAGAAGTTTACATTAAAGAATCTCTGCTTGACACTCTTATAGACATTTTGATCAACTATTTTATTAAAGAACTCAACCATTATTTAGTCTGGTACTTTGATAACGTCTGCAACATACTTAAATTTATTCAACCAGATATAAAACTCACCTTCCCTTTCTTGATTGTAAGTATTAGCCATTGAAAGTGCTTGGGTAATATAATGAAGTATCTCTTATGTTTTTTTTCAAATTCTAAAGCATTTGCCACCAATTCATCGAATATCAAGCAAGGTTTTTCTCTCAAATAATTTTTCAATTCATCGTTTCGGATTCTATATCGAAATTGTGTGCATAATCGGCGTATAACTGTTACCTTTAAAATTGCACTTATAGAATATTCTCCGTTAATTATTGATATAATTTTCTAATGCTTCACCTTCGTATTGAATTCGAGTTCTCTATACAATCGATTTTCCTCATAACTAGAAAAATAATTTAAGTAATAGTTTATATGTTTGACAATCAATCAGCCTTGTTGCTTAGCAGAACTAATATCGTAATCGGCACACATGAGGTCAGCACACCTCGGCGAATTACTTCCACACGACCTTTGACACGCATGCGCGATCTTTGTCTTCTTCTCTCCAGATGTAACGGCCGTTAACGGCTACTGTCGAATCACTCTTTTGTTCAGTCACACTTGCCTAAGTTTGTCTCATCCTTATTTTCTCTATATAATAGTGTGCTTCTCACGTGTTAATTTCCCATCGCGGATAACTTCATTAGTTTCGGAACTCGTCTTAAAGTATCAAAGCCAACTCAACCGACTCAAGTTCCTGAACTCAATGGGGAAGGAATTGCCCACTGCGGACACAGCTACACTCAGTGACGTTAAGGTGGATCAGGAACATATCGAACGCCTCCATCGGGAGTTCACGATCACTCATGAATATTTTGAGTTGAACTTTTTCCTTCATAGCTATATAGTTCCCTTTTAGGTCGTTTGTTGTTCCTGTGACGATGATGTGCAGCTTTCATGTCACCTTTTTCGAGGACTTCCAGGTGGTCTTTTGTTGTCGTTATTTTCCTTTTTTTCCACCTTAGATATCCTTATGTTGTCTATCCTCCCTACATGGTCTGGTCACTCTCTACTGCACCCTCTTATCCAACTTACTATGTCATGGGTCTTACATTCTTTTCTTATCCCTTTGTTTCTTTTTCTATATCTTAGTGAGTCCTCTGTTATGGTTCATAACGTCTTTATTTCTGTAATTTTTAGGATACTCTTTGATGTTGCGGACTTTGCCCATGTCTCTGCCGCATATGTCATTATTGGTATGACACAAGTCTTGTATATGCGTATCTTGCTTTTAATGCTCATATGCATATTTCTCCATATGATATACCTAAGGTATCCGGAGATTATGGAGACTTTGGTTGCTTAGTCGCTTACTTCCTCCTCTAGGTTTCTGTTGCTCGTGATATTTACTCCTATATATTTGAACCGCATGAGAAAACCGATGTGCTGTTGAAGCCAAGATTCTTCGTCTAGTTAAAATCTAGAGCTGGTCCCAAGCCCAGACAAAAGGAGAGGATTCGAGGTAAGGCTAGCAACCTACCCTCAGCAATGAATTTATTAAATAAGTGCAGTAATGCATATGACCAAACCGAAATATTATGCAAAAAATTCTTAAATGAAATCCGCGCCGATTAAATAAGAAATTATTTACAACAGGTTCCTGGTTTATCGTTCGACGACGTAGTAATAGAAGTCATACATTTTTAGAGAATAATAAAATAAATCCTTACGTAAGTGAAACACTTGGAATGATTAATATTTGCAATACAGAAAATGAAAAGGAATTGTTTTCGTGGTTTAATAAATTTGAGTATGTAGCCAATAAGATCGAAATACCAAATGATAAATTGGGTAAATTCTTCAGTAGAATTGTTCAGGATTATGTCCGAACGCTTGTAAAAAATAATTACAATAATACAAACTTCTCTAAAATATTATGCAATAAATTTATAAACTATTACATAAATTATTTTTCTAATAATGACTCAAATCGATTGTTTAGAGAACGTTTTAAAACTCGAGTTAAATACGAAGGTGAATCATTAGAAAATTATATCATTAATTGACGGAGAATATTCAAAAAATAGAATTATGAACATTGCTATGATCCAAGATTTTGCAAACAATTCCTACATGGAATTCGCGACAATGAATTAAAAGAATATTTATCAGAAAATCCTCGCTGGTTAACCGATTAATTGGTGGTAAAGGCAGTTGAATCTGAAAGAACAAAAGATATATTTCCATATAGAAAGCAAGGACTTTCAATGATTCATACTTACAATCAAGAAAGGGAAGATAAGTTTTCCATTTGGTTGAATAAATTTGAGTACGTGGCAAAAATGATCGAGGTACCAGATGAGAAAATGATTAAATTCTTTAATAAAGTGGTTGATCAAAATGTCCAGACGAAATTAAAGTAGTGTTTGCCTGCTGTTAACTTCTCTGAACTTCCGTACGAGGAGACAGTAACCCATTACCTCCGTCAGTTTCTTCCATACGAAGTTGATTTATATATAAAACGTTTCATGTGTCGAAATCAATATGAAAATGAAACCATAGATAAATATGCTATACATTTATTTAATATATCAAATTAGTGCAATAATGCAAAAACCCGAAATGAAATGTTTTGCGAAAAATTCTTAAATGGAATCCACGACGATAATGTAAAGAATCATTTACAAAATTTTTCTGGCTTCTCCTTTAAAGATTCATCGATTAACGAGCAAGGATTTACTGGTATAGACAATTTAATCAACCACTTTATAGAATTTAACCACTTTCTCATCTAGTACCTTGATCATTTTTGCAACCTACTCAAATTTATTCAACCAAATGGAAAACTCATCTTCCCGTTCTTGATTGTAATTATGAATCATTGAAAATCCTTGCTTTCTATATGGAAATATATCTTTTGTTCTTTCAGATTCAACTGACTTTACCAACAATTAATCGGTTAACCAGCGAGGATTTTCTGATAAATATTCTTTTAATTCATTGTCGCGAATTCCATGTAGGCATTGTTTGCAAAATCTTGGATCACGGCAATGTTCATAATTCTATTTTTTGAATATTCTCCGTCAATTAATGATATAATTTTCTAATGATTCACCTTCGTATTTAACTCGAGTTTTAAAACGTTCTCTAAACAATCGATTTGAGTCATTACTGGAAAAATAATTTAAGTAATAGTTTATAAATTTATTGCATAATATTTTAGAGAAGTTTGTATTATTGTAATTATTTTTTACAAGCGTTCAGACATAATCCTGAACTATTCTACTGAAGAATTTACCAAATTTATCATTTGGTATTTCGATCTTATTAGCTACATACTCAAATTTATTAAACCACGAAAAAAATTCCTTTTCATTTTCTGTATTGCAAATATTAATCATTCCAAGTGTTTCACTTACGTAAGGATATATTTTATTATTCTCTAAAAATGTAATGACTTCTACTACTACGTCGTCGAACGATAAACCAGGAACCTGTTGTAAATAATTTCTTATTTAATCGGCGCGGATTCCATTTAAGAATTTTTTGCATAATATTTCGGTTTGATCATTTGTATTACTGCACTTATTTGATAATTTCATTACTGAGGGTAGGTTGCTAGCCTTACCTCGAACCCTGTTCTTTTATCTGGGCTTGAGACCAGCTCTAAATTTTAACTAGGCGAAGAGTCTTGGCGTCAACGGCACATCGGTTTTCTCATGCGGTTCAAATATATAGGAGTAAATATCACGAGCAACAGAAACCTAGAGGAGGAGGTAATAGACCAAACAACCAAAGTCTCCATAATCTTCGGATACCTTAGGGATATCATATGGAGAAATATGCAAATGAGCATTAAAAGCAAGATACACATATATAATACTTGTGTCAGACCAATAATGACATATGCGGCAGAGACATGGGCAAAGTCCGCAACATCAAAACGTATCTTAAAAATTACAGAAATAAAGACGCTATGAACCATAACAGAGGACTCACTAAGATATAGAAAAAGAAACAAAGGGATAAGAAAAGAATGTAAGACCCATGACATAGTAAGTTGGATAAGAGGGTGCAGTAGAGAGTGACCAGACCATGTAGGGAGGATAGACAATATAAGGATATCTAAGGTGGAAAAAAAGGAAAATAACGACAACAAGAGACCACCTGGAAGACCTCGAGAAAGGTGACATGAAAGCTGCACATCATCGTCACAGGAACAACAAACGACCTAAAAGGGAACTATATAACTATGAAGGAAAAAGTTCAACTCAAAATATTCATGAGTGCTCGTGAACTCCCATGGAGGCGTTCGATATGTTCCTGATCCACCTTAACGTCACTGAGTGTAGCTGTGTCCGCAGTGGGCAATTCCTTCCCCATTGAGTTCAGGAACTTGAGTCGGTTGAGTTGGCTTTGATATTTTAAGACGAGTTCCGTAGGCAGCCACGATGGTGAATTCCGCCGTGTCGTCTTCGTAGTACTTGTACCGTCGATGATCAGTGAGTGAGTGAGCTCAGCGCTCTCCTCACCACTCGGTGGGAGGAGCTTAATTGTTTGCGCTTGCGCTGACGAGATGAGTGTGCTGTGGCGATATACGGTTGCCACGCTCGATCCTTGTTTCTCGCAAGTGGTGGAGATTACCTCAATTCCCTTATAAAGCTGCACGAATTTCAACTATTTCTACGGTACACGCGGATGTCTAAGGCAGAGGGTACGTCGTATCCTTACTGACGAGTCCAGACGTGCTCTCGGCACACGAAACATCGACATTTCTTTCTTATTTGGCGTTAACTTCATATAAATAAGGAACCGCTACACAAAAGTCCCCTTCTTTCTTCATGCCATCTAGTTTAAGTGAGCCTTTCTCCGAAGCTGCCTTTGCCATTGCTGAGCTGGATGAGCACCACGCTAAAACAGATCCTATAAATGAGTGTCACTTGTCCCGTGAACGGTTAACAAAGGAATCCGTGTGAGATTCAAATTAAGACGACCACACTAATCACGCCCTTAATCGAACACTAATAACTCTGAATTTGTAGCGAATCCGGCTCGAAGGATCAATGTTTAAAATTTAACTCTACCGAGATATGGTACGCTGGGAAAATGGGATTCGCTACAAAGGTCCTTTAGCAATAAAACAAATTAGGTGCGTGTAAATGCGCAATCGTCTTAAATGATTAAAGTTATAATTATGAGTACAAAAATGTATGGACTTGTATACAGACCGGTGAAGTTGTACAATGTGAATGCTCCCCCACAGAGATGTAATGGATGATGCTCTGTGATCTGAATGGTTGAGTGGCCTTAAAGGTCAGTGACCTGTTCCTCGTGGTCGGCACTTCACGCAGAGGAAGAGTTTAATGGTGATGCACTGAATGCGTCTTATGTTGATGGAAGCACCGATGCTCCGATCGTTACGTTAAAAAATCGATGAAGTTATCTGCGATGGGAAATAATTAACATGTGAGAAGTACACTATAGTAGAGAAAATAAGGCTAAGACAAACTTTAGGCACGTGTGACTGAACGAAAGAGTGAATCGACAATGGCCGTTAACGACCGTTACTTCAGGAGAGAAGAAGACAAAGATCGCGCATGCGTGTCAAAGGTCGTGAGAAAGTATCTCGCCGAGAGGTGCTGACCTCATTTGTGCCGATTGCGTTATTACGTTCTGCTCAGCAACAAGCCTAATTCACAAACATATAAACTATTACTTAAATTATTTTTCTGGTAATGACGAAAATCGATTGTATAGAGAACGTATTAGAATTCGAGTTCAATACGAAGGCGAAGCATTAGAAAATTATATCATTATTAATAAATTATTTATTAAATAGGAATAATTAGGAGAATATTAACCAAGTGCAATTATAAAAGTGGCTTCAATAAAAAATTATGCTAACAATTCTTATAGGGAATCCAAAACGATGAATTAAAAGAAAATTTAAGAGAAAATCCTTGCAGGTTATTCGATGAAATGATGGCAAAGGCAATAGAATTTGAAAGAACAAAAGAAATACGTCATTTTACAAATCAAGCAGTTTCAATGATTAACATTTACAATTAAGAAAGGGAAAGTGAGTTTTACATTTGGTTGAGTAAATTTGAGTATGTGGCAGAAATGATGTCATGTGGCAGATATGATGAATGTCCATATGAGTGTCAAGCAGAGATTCTTTACTGCCAACTTCTCTGAATTATCCTATTTGGTTACAATAATCCATTACCTCCGTTATTTAGTTCCCTGCGAGATTGATTTACGCATAAAACGTTTCATGTGTCGAAATCAATATGAAAATGAAACGATAGATAAATATGATAAAATTTTATTGATAATAATAATAGCAGAAATGCAAATATCGAAAACCAAATACTATGCGAAAAATTCTTAAATGGAATTCGCGACGGTAATATAAAAAATTATTTACAAAATTTTTCCGGCTTGTCCTTCCATGATATGGTAAAAAAAAGCCATTACATTAAATATTCAATAATTGTATTATCCTTATTAAGATGTTATGATTATATATATTAAAAGAAATCTATTGATATTGACGAATTGATATTCTACTAAATATTTTAATGATTATAAATTAGTTACTGATAAATATATCTCTCGCAGGGAAGTTGGACAAGGTAAAAAAAAAATCAGAACGTTACGTTTTTATCACGTTGAACGTTTCGCCTTTTAATTAGGATTTCTTTTAAGCAACCAAAAAATATATTACATAACCCTAAAAATACATATTTTATCAAAACATTTAATAAATAATTATTAAAGATTACCTCGATCATCAATGTTTAAAATTTTCTATGTATTAAAAAGACTTACATTTTTAGGTATTATTTAACCTTACAATATTTTTTTATGTATTGAACTTTGATCTAGGATACTTTTAATTTTTGCACTTAAATATTCTAATTAGGACCTCCTCACGCATAACTCATAATCCTTTCCTACAGGAATGCTTGATTTGTTTTTCGTTGTAAACTTTCCGAAAAGATATCTGACGAACAAACAAAAGGTTTTTTGATAATGTTTATGATTGTTTAGTTAAGTGAAACAATCTCTCAGTACGGAAATACAATATATTTTGATAAAAAAATACAAAAACAATATCAATACAATAAGACAAGTTTGATGTTTTACTACTAAACGCTGACTGTCTCCTTAGTTTATTTTTTTGTATAGTTCGTTTACCTCTCGTCATAAGAAACTATAGTTATTCGATTGTTTAAATTCTTGTGCCGATGAGCCACTTTGGTTTGCATTGAATACTCTCACACTTTATGTCTCACATATAATACCGATTCGTCTTACTCGTCATCACACACATACATAAATGTTATATAAATTTTGTGGATATTTAGTACAAAATTTAAATAAACAAATATATCCTCCTAATCAACAATAATAACTTTATGTTTTCGTCTAATTTTAAAAAAATATTTAATGTCAATAACGAAGTTTACGTCTTAAATATATAAGTATATTTCCGTAATTGTGTAAAATCTAAATATAACATTAAAAAATATTGTTTAGTGATAGTAACACAGATTTGTCGTTTATTTCATTTTATTTAAACTGTGTTTGATATKTGAAATAATGTTCCTATATTGTGATATACTTTTAAACAATTATTTGTGTTTTAAATTATTACAGAACAAAATTTTTAATAATAATTTTTTTGTTAAGTTATTATACTTTTACTTGTTTCTTTTATAAGTTCATGAAGTTTTTTAAATCTCATTCATTTGACTTGGGACCGGAAAATCATTCTCTTCCATATTAATAGCGTTACTTACAACTACGTCGAACGTTAAGTCAGAAGTTTTATTTAAACGAAATTCTGTATCATCGTCGATGATTCCATTAACGAATTTTTCGTTAAAGTTTTCTCTATAGCGATTTACATGATGGCACTTATCATATATTTTCTTTAAATTATTATAATATTTCTCAATCGTTTCGTTTTTATATTGATTTCTACACTTAAAACGTTTTATGTGTAAATCATYCTCGCAGGGAAGAAAATAACGGAGATAATGGGTTACTGTCTCCTCGTATGGAAGTTCAGAGAAGTTGACAYTAAAGAACCTCTGCTTGACACTCGTATGGACATTTTGATCAACCATTTTTTTAAAGAATTTTACCATTTTCTCGTCTGGTACCTCAATCATTTCTGCTACGTACTCAAATTTATTCAACCAAATGTAAAACTCACCTTCCCTTTCTTGATTGTAAGTATGAATCATTGACAGTGCTTGCTCCGTATATGGTAATATATCTTTTGTTCTTTCAAATTCAATTGCCCTTGCAACCAATTCATCGGGTAACGAGGAAGGATTTTTTAATAAATATTTGTTTAATTCATAGCTGCGAACTGCAGATATGAATTTTTTGCATAGTTTTTYTTCGTCGYAATATTTATAATTCCATTTTTTAAATATGTTCTTTAAACTAATCATTAAGTTTTCTAATGATTCGTCTTCGTATTGAAGTCGATATTGAATACGTTTTTTATATAATAGATTTGGGTTATGTTCAGAAAAATAATTTAAGTAATAGTTTATAATACCATTGCATGGAATTTTAGAGAAGTTTATATTAGGGTAATTATTTTGTACAAGCGAATGAACATCATCGTGAATCATTTTAATGAAGAATTTCCCCATTAGATCGTCTGGTATCTCGATCTTATTTGCTATATACTCAAATCTATTAATCCACGAAAAAAAATGGTCTGCAAACTTTGAATTGTAAATATGAATCATTTTAAGTGCTTCATTTACGTAAGAATTAATTTTTTGTTCTATTAAAAATGAAATAGCTTTTTCTACCATTTCGTCGAACGTTAAACCAGAAAACTGTTTTAAATAATTTCTCATATTTTCGTCCCGTAATCCATTTAAGAATTTTTGGAATAACATTTCGTTTTGGTTATTTGCATTACTGCACTTATTTGATAATTTCAATAAATGTTTAGCATATTTATCTATCGCTTCATTTTCATATTGATTTCGACACATAAAACGTTTCATATCAAAATCAACAACGAGGGATGAAAAATAATGGAGGTACTTTTTTATTGTATCTTCATATGTTAGTTTAAATATGCATAAAGTAGGGTAKCTATTCTTTACATTTGTATGAATGCCATCATCAACCATTTTTTCAAAGAATTCCAGCATTAGCTCGTCTGGTACCTCAATCATATCTGCTATGTACTCAAATTTATTTAACCAAACGTGAAACTCACTTTCCGTTGATGAATTGTAAGTATTAATCTTTGATAGTGCCAAATTTATAAAATTAGTCATTACTATTTCTTTTTCTAATGCAATTGCCTTTTCTACAGTTTCAGCGTATGTCATATTCGGAAATTTCGCTAAATGGACTTTTATATCATCACAGCGGATTCCATTCAGRAATTGTTTGCATAACATAGTCTCGCTGACTATGTTATATGCGTACTTATTATATAGTTTCTGTAAATTAATAGAATATTTCTCTATTGTTTCTTTTTCATACTGCTTTCGAGCTTCAAAACGYTYCCTATGGAAAAWAACKTCCTTCCTATTATRGAAACMACGAACGTAATGGTCAATTATGTTTTCGTATGAAAGTTCWGAAATATTTGTATCAGAGAATTGTTGCTTTATACGTTTAYGGACAGYATCATYCACCATGTTTTCAAAGAGTTCCAYYATTTTAYTTTCTGGTACYTGRATAATGTCAGCCACATATTCAAATKKATTTAACCACGTRTCAAACCTTAAACGATACTTTTTTTCTAACATAGGGCAAAAGGAAAGAGCTAAGTTTACATAGTAAGATATTTGATCAACTTCATGTGATGAATCCTCGTTGCTCATTTTTTTGAAAAAAGGGAAAACTTCTAATTACTTATTGATCGTTAATAGATGAACGTTCAAAAATTCGTTGTTGGGACTTTTTGTTTATGCTATTAACACCAACCTCAGAACACTTTTCATAAAGTAATTTTGGAGGATTTTGAAAGTTTAAGAACACGTATACGTTTTATATTTTCTATTATTTAATTTATATCATAAGTGTAGGTAAACGATTTAAGTGTCGTAGTGTATATATGATAGATTTGGAACAAAACTATAAAGTTAAGAAGAATGAACATACAAATTTCAACTAATATCCTAACGTTTAAACGAATTCTTAACGACTGACTCACTATTTAAATTTATTATCTTTTAGATAGAAGTGGTAAAGGGAAATGTATTTAACGTCCTACATTAGTCTTCTGTAAAAATAATAATAATATAAAAACCAATGAGAAAGATGAAATGTTTGTAGAATATTACAAATTTCAACGTTAAGCAGAATTTACAATTACATTATCTTTCAGACAATAGTATGATGTTGTCAATAATAGCATGAACTTGATCTATAGGGCTTCATGTATAATCATTATTTGCTTAAAGGAACGATAGTCAATGCATTAAGGGGTTACATGAGTTTGGGACTTTCAAAAATATTTTTTTTTTTTTATTTTTTTTGTCAATTCTACAACTCATCTAGAATATTGTATTTAATTTTGAAGTCGAAGGAGTAGTAGTTTTAAAGACAAAGCCCTGGGAATTTYCACTCTTTAATGGCTCTTATACCAGCACTAAAATCTTTAAACGCGTTTTTCTCAAAACGCTTTTTTTAAATTCGGTTGTCAAGATTTCTCGAAAACTATTTAACCGATTTTAATGAAATTTGCTACACGTCTTCGTGATATTATTGACAAGGACGTGGGCGAAGGATTTTGGTTTTTTTTATAATATCGAATTTTAAGAAACCAAAATGTGGTGCAAGTTGTAGCGAAATTTGAATGTTCTTACTAAAAACGTTGCCAAAAATTCAAATTTCAATTTTTTTTCTTTTTCCTTCGTTCAGTTTCTAGTTTTAAGTATTCACTAAAAGACTCTATTTTTTCGACAGAAAAAC